>NC_054550.1:2885500-3001856 GCF_017654505.1 Polyodon spathula | reverse complement strand
TGAAATCCAGGTTTGTGAAGAAGCTGACACTTGCATATTTAACCAAACACGCTTTTAAAACCCCAAACTGTTTTCCAGCATGTTTTCCGTAACTGAGATGCATGAGAAAAATCTCATTGAGAACTACTGCAGGAATCCAGACAGCTCCCCGAAAGGACCTTGGTGCTTCAGCCGAGACCCGCTGGTGAGACGCGAGGAATGCATCATGCCTATCTGTGGTAAGCAAGAAGATTGAAACAACGCCTCTTCAGCCTTTACAGCCTTCTGTTCTAGACATAACAACAGCTAGGGGGATGCACAATGGATCCCATGAAGGGCTCTCTGATATCATAAACCCAGATTTTCAATATCCCTATAACAGGGTAGTGTCACAGCCCAGGCTGGCTACCAGCAGGAAATAGACCCTGAGACAGAAAGCTCACAGCACAAACTCCTCCAAGAAACAAATCTTTTCTGCTTCCTTTTATACCTGTGGCCACTCCCCCACTTAGCACCAGTTACCTAATTGGGGAATAACCACACCTGTGATTGCTGGCAGGGATAACTTTAACCCCATCCCTGCCAACCTTACATTCCCACACACTATTTACAGCAGCAGGGCTTCTGCCCTGCCACAATCCCCTTCCATCACTGAGTGTATAATTGTACCGCTTTAAGTTTTCTATCTAGGTATCTATTTTATAATGCATACATGTTTTTTTTTTTGCTTTTGTTTTTGGTAGTTTTGGTAAAGCAACTTTTCAAACTCCATAGAGTTTACACACACTGCTTTAAAACTTCTTAGAAATTAAAATAAAAAAAATTGTGGCCAAAGGAGATATACTAGAAGTTGAAATGAGAACTGGGAAAAAGTAGGGAAAGTTTTAAGAAATATGTAAAGAGAATCTCCACCCCGCTGACTGTATCACCACACGTCTTTACCATGTGAGACATTCAGGGGCTCCCTGGTGTTGTTTAATGCACACCTATATGGTACCGAGCATCAAAAGAAACTCATCACTATTATGACACATTTATTTTCGAAAAAAATAAGGTATATAAATGATGGATTGTGGTTTCTTTTTAATCATTCGATCATTCATCCTTGACCATGATACGCTTGTAACTATGTACTTAATCACCTAAATAGCGAGGCAGTTGATGGACACTGGATATGGAGTGATTTCAGCTGTTGAATTGCAAGTTTGAATAAAAGCAGTAAAGAACTATCACAGAAAAAAAGCATTACGCCACGTCTGTCAAGAGAGCAGAGCTGAAGGCATGCTGAAGGCTGGACTAGGGCAGTGTACTATGGCTCGCCATCTTGGGTGCTCACAGCCAGCAATTTCAAACCTGGCAAGATGGCATAACCAGACACACCCTGTCAATGACAGGCCATGAACTGGGAGACCAAGAGTCACAACACCTGCCCCAGATCGACAGATCATGTTGCAGCATCTCAGTTGTTAATCAGATGATAAAAAGTCACTACTGCTCTAAAAAAAAGTTTGTCATTTTTCGATCACATCTAGTGAATTTTATCCAAATATAGGTGATAAGTTTCTTTTGATGCTCAAATATAAGTATCTCAGTATATAATGTGAGATTTAGAGGACAGTCTTGTGTCTTTTCTTATTAAGGTCAGCCCCTCAAATCGGCACCTGCTGTCCCTGAAACTCCGGTGTACGATCAGAAGGGCTGTATGCACGACTACGGTCTGGAATACAGCGGCACCATGGCCGTCTCTGCAAGCGACATACAGTGCCTAAAGTGGAACTCCCCTAAGGCCATCAAGCTTAGCAAAGGCAAGACATTTTTACCCGAGGTGAAACTGGTGGAAAACCACTGCCGGAATCCTGACGGAGACCTGGAAGGTCCTTGGTGTTACGTCGACCACCCAAACATGACATTCGACTACTGCAACATCAAACTGTGCGGTGAGTACATTAGGAGTGTTTCAACTGGTCGGCTCCCTCTGACAGAAAAGAGCTTGGCATTGAATGATACAAGCCTTTTTTTTGTTTGGTATTAAGTCACTGATTGACTCCATAGTTAAAGTCTCCATGCTACGTGTATCTAGGCTTGATCAAGCCTCTAAGCCTTCCTTCCTTTACACAGATGACCCACTGGACGCATTTGAGGAAGAAGATACACTCAGTGGTCGCACGGTTTTACAAGACCCGCGTATATCCTTCTTCAACCTGAAAAGTTTTGGCAAAGGCGAAGATGGTGTGTACATGATTGGAAGGATCTCTCCTTCTTTCACGTTTTCCTAAATGTATAGTATATGAGGGCACCTAAATTAAAATACAGTATATATACTTTTTAATTATACTGCTGCATCCTTTTATGTAGCTAAGATGTATCTAGTAGTGTTGCTTAATTGATTTATAGATAAAGCGGAGACATGCAATATTTGGAATTAACAGCGTATTAAATTTGGCCCCGTAACTGTACTGGTTTATTGCATTGCTTATTTAAAGAAACTTTAATCATAAATATTGTTGTAAAGATAAATGTGAATGAAGCTTTTGGGTAATAGCTGTCTAATATACCTCCCATCCACTCCACTCCACTCCACTCCACTCCACTCCACCCCACCCCAACCCATCACACAACAACCCCACCACACCCCACCCCACCCCTCCACTTCACCCCTCACTCCACCCCTCCACTCCACTCCACTCCATCTCTTTTCAGAATGTGGAATCAGGCCCAAGTTTGAGCAGATAAAGGTGAAGGATCAGAACGAACAGGAGCTGACTGATTCCTACGCAGCGAGTCGGATTGTGAAGGGGGTCGACGCTCAGGAGGGCAGCGCACCCTGGTAAACGTGCTTCGTACATTGCTTTCCCATATTCGTGGATCGTCAGTGGCAGACCTGGGCTCAATTATAATTAGAATTAGAATTACAGCAGAATTGTTTGCTGAAATTACAATTACAATTACAATGCTAATTTGTTCAGGTACTATTAGTTACAATTACTCCAAAAAGTAACAACTACACAAATTAACATATATACTCTATATTCTAAATAACCAAGTAATGATCACAGGTACTAATACAGAAACATACTGTGCTAACATTTCTTCCAAACAAATGGGGTCACTAAGTGGTTGAAAATACAAGAGTAATGATCGAATGGCAAATATATTGGGGGGGTGAGTTTAGGTCAGCCAGGGTGTCTTAGGCTCACCACACACCAGCGACCCCTGTGGTCTGGCCAGTCGCCTGCGGACTTGCCTGTAAGCTGCCCAGAGCTGCATTGTCCTCCGATGCTGTAGCTCTGAAGTGGTTGCATGGTGGGCCTGCAGTGTGTAAAGAAGCGGTCGGCTGACGGCACATGCTTCGGAGGACAGCGTGTGTTCGTCTTCGCCGCTCCTGAGTCAGCGCGGGGGTGGTAGCGGTGAGCAGAGCCTAAATAAAAATAACTGGCCATTCCAAACTGGGGAGAAAATGACAAAAAAAAAAATTGGCGACTGACTATAAAATAATAAAAAGACAAAGGCTCCTATTGCATAGCAGTTTCACCTATTCCAAGTTTTAATATGTGCTTTATTAGCCCCAGCACATATAGGTAACAAGCTCAGGTATGTCTTAGTATAGTAAAACCAGGCAACGATCAAAGTTCTGTGCAATTGGAATCTTATTTCCATCCCTGCACTAGTCAAGTCTCCTTTGAAATCTAATGTTCGTGGCCAATTTAAGACTACTCAAACGTTGTGTCAAATTTCTGCATTACCCTAAGTGTTCAAGCCCCACCTGCCGTCACAGTCTTTGTGTATGTAGCGCAGGTGTGGCAGGGAGAGTTGGGTCCTATATCCAGTATTACTGCTTACATGCCTTGTTCCTTCCAGGCAGGTAATGCTGTACCGGAAAGCCCCACAGGAGCTGCTTTGTGGAGCCAGTCTCATAAGTGACCAGTGGATACTGACAGCTGCCCACTGCATTCTCTACCCACCCTGGGACAAAAACTTCACAGCTAACGACATCTTGGTCAGAGTGGGCAAACACTACCGCTCCAAGTAAGCTGTAATCATTCCCGGAGATTTTATTGTTATGAATGTTTACCTGCTTAAATTTGAACCATAATTTTTCAGTTTTTCCACAGTTATACTATGCTTTACAATGCCGTTATGGGCTTTATAATGCAAACCTATGATTTACAGAGCTTTCACTGTGTGCTTTATTACACTTTGCTGTACTTTTATTAGGGATAACAGAAGATCCAGATATCAAAGTGTTCATAACTCTATTTTTACTTGCTCAGTTTTCTATCTTTTTTTTTTTCAGGTTTGAAAGACAAACTGAAAAAATTGTTGCTCTGGATGAAATTATTCTCCACCCCAAGTATAACTGGAAAGAGAACCTGGACAGAGACATTGCTCTCTTGCACCTGAGGAAACCACTGACCTTCACAGAGAACATCGCGCCCATCTGTCTGCCCACCAAGAAAGTTGCTAAGACGTAAGACATATATTGGAATTGGAAACTGAAAACCAGGAAATGCCCCCACCCTGATAACAACATCTGAACATATAGAATTATAGTTGCCGATCAGTTGTAAACAGATTTTGTGTTTCCTGCTTAGGCTAATGTTTGCCGGGTTCAAGGGCCGTGTGACAGGCTGGGGAAACCTGTATGAGACGTGGACAAGCACTCCCCAGTCTCTACCGCAGGTTCTGCAACAGATTCACCTGCCCATTGTTCAGCAGGAGACCTGTCGTGATTCTACCAAGATCAGAGTGACTGACAACATGTTCTGTGCAGGTACAGCTGCTGTTCACTGTGTTATGGATGTGTTTCTGCTGTCTGTACACACTCTTTTAAACGAGTGCATGAAGAATCTGCCTCTCGCAGGTTATATATATAGATATATATAAAATGAACAGTAACTGAAAACTCACTATTTTATCCTTTTGGCTTTCGTAGAAATAGCATGGTAGACAGATGTTGAAGTTTTAAAGTTATAGATAATGTTTGTCTTTCTTCCACCTGTCAGGATTTGGCCCAGATGATTCTAAAAGTGGCGATTCCTGCGAGGGTGACAGTGGGGGTCCATTTGTCATGAAGGTATGTGAATTTATTTTCGGCTGTTTGTACTAACTCAGTCAGACCCTGTGCATTGGAGTTCATTTGAAGACATGGCGAGAGTTGTGTAAAACCCCACTGTAGCGTTTTGTCTTAATTGATTCGTTTCAGAACCCAGAAGATGACCGCTGGTACCAGATTGGAATAGTGTCTTGGGGAGAAGGCTGCGACCGTAAAGGCAAATACGGATTTTACACCCACCTTTTCCGTATGCGAAAATGGATGCTGAAAACCATAGCGGATGAAGAAAGCGAATCGTGAAAGTTAAAACAAACCATAAGTTTGCTTTTTTTTTTTTCTCATAGTCCTTTGTGTGTAGTAATAATAAAAAATAAATAAACACAAATTGCAATCCGTGAATCTTGTTTTCTCTTATTTGTACAGAACTAGAAACGTATGAAACCTGTTTTTTCTGCTAGGTGTATGTGTGTGTGTGTTATGTTCTAACACCGGGAAGCACATGTTTCCTCACAGTCCACTACATTCTGACGGAAATCGTGTGGGAGCGGTTGACAGGGACCCTGCTTCCGGTTTCTATCTGGCGGATGTTTGTTCTCTACAGAGATCAGGTTGTAGGAAGGTATAGTTGAGCTTAGCACATGCACACGATCTTTCAAAGGAGAACTCGCTTGTTTCGAGGAAAGAAAAGGTAAGGTCATTAATATTGAGTATAGTTTTCAATGCTGTCCATTTTTTAGTATCTTTTTTCAGTACAAAAAATACAGTTATACTGACTAGCTAGTCTGTATCTTGGGATAGATCTATCTATCTATCTATCTATCTATCTATCTATCTATCTATATATATATATATATATATATATATATATATATATATATATATATATATATATATATATATATATATATATATATATATACTTTACCTGGCTGCCCAACTATAACATATTCTGGTTTATGTCGCTGATAACCTCACGGTTGTTAAATTTGACTGTTTTTTTTTTGCTCTTCAGGATGACATATATTATTATCACGCACATTTGTAATAATTGTACATACAAACTGCGCACGGCGATTACACAAAAGTGAGGTTATCCGCATTTGTAAATACCTGGTGAATGTACAACAGTCTTCTAGTATTCTCGGTCCATTTTTTATTTTTATTTTTTTTTTTACCTGAGGTGTGTGTGTGTTTTAAACAGCATTAAAAGGAAGCACTATTCATTATTGTTGATTATGAATGATGTATGCTAAACATTCAAGCGCTTACTGTAAACTGAATATATTATGGATGACATTGCTGTCGCTTCGCTGCCAGCACTGACAACCATGACCGATTTCAGGCACCATAAACATTTTGTATTTATTGAAAATAGTTTGTTAACGTAGGCTTTAAATAATAAACGTGACAGTGTTAACAATAGTAATGTAATATGTTAACGTTTGCTCAAGCGAGATGCGAGCAACTGCGAATCGCGCTGACCGCAAATACTTCTAGCTATTTTGAAGAGATGGGGAATGAGGACAACAATAAATGTTGTGTAAAAAGCCGGTTTAACATAAAGTCGTATTGTGTTCTTAACTGCAAAAACACAATACAGTTTAAAAAAAAACCTGTTGACTGTGCATTGTGTACAAATCCTGCATACTGTAGTACAGTCAGATGCATGTGGCCAGTATTAGGCAATTGTCATAAAGTAAACAAGGAAAAAGGCCGTGTTGTTTTTATGTTTAGTAAATTCTTTTGAATTCACTGGGGGGCGAGCGACATGGTTAAAATTTTACTGCTTTTAAATACAAGTTTTTGCATGGGAGTGCAGCTTTGTTTGCACGTAGGTAATGTTTAACAAGTAAATAATAGTTGATTGATATTTTTGTATTTAATTAAAAAAAAAAAAAGGTGCAGAGTACAGGGGATATCACAGGAGACCGAATTATTCCCTAGAGATCGCACAGACGTAGCGATCTTACCTACTCTATAAAAGGGTCTGTGAGGTAGCTGGTAATTTTTTTTTATAGCGCATGTTTAATTTGCTTTAATTTCTTGTTTAATGTTTTATTCTGCTCGCTTATACTGTAGCGCTGCATAAAGGTGGACTTTTTTGTATGTGCTGTTATATGCCACTGATAGCAGCAGTCCCTCATGTTATTTCTATATGAGGATGCAACAAGATTTCTGTGGTGGAAGACATAATCACAGACAAGCATTGTCTTCTTTATCAAGCCTCATTGTATGCATTGTTATTTATATATGAGCAGGACCTACTAAGTACTTTGTTACAAGTCTTCTGTTTTGCTTTCTTTACAGAATTGTTTGCTTGCAGGCATTTCTAGCACATGTTTTCAAGGGAAGTTCCTCTGCCAGCGTTGGGATTTGTTTGTTTATTCATTTTCACCACAGTGTGATCTTCTCAGCTTTGCCATCTCAGCATTTATAATTCCAATTCTGTTATTCTACAGCCTGATCAGAATGTTTTTTTTTTTTTTTTTTTTAAATCCAAAACTCTGTTTGTGCTGTACATTTAAATACAATGAATACCTTCACAGAGTAAGAGTTTAACTTGGGTGATGAAGTTAACTCATGACTGGTTGTGCTACTTGTTCAGCCAAACACCCTAAACAAATACAAGTAGATTAAATGTTAAGGTTTGTTAACATTTCCGATGCTCTTGTAATTCTGTGAATAATAATTAGAAGTTGAAATGACATTCTGCTGTTGGGTATAATGCACCACATGTTGACCCTTCTCTGTCCCTTGGAGCAACATCGGCTCTTTAGTGTGTCACTCTTCCTTGTTATTTGATTTGTTTGTTTTGAAGTGCAGGTGATTTTAATAATAATTTAACCATGTTCCAGGAACTGCAGTAAGAGGCTTACTGTGCAGCACATTATCAGCATGATGAAGTCCCACTGTGTGTCAGTAATATGATTCAGTGCGCATCACAGTGTGTTCAGGTGTAGCAAGTGGTTTGGGGAAAACTGTACGTTCTGAATATTTTAGCTTCTGGCTGGTACACTTTTTAAGTGCATACAGAGACATTAATGCCCCCTTAGAAAACTTTTGATACCACAGTTTTTTTTTTTTTTTTTTTTTTTTTTTTTTTATATAAGTATTACCTCCCCGCTTTTGTTTTTCCAGTTACATGCCTCTGCATGTCATCTCCCAGTGATGTATTTTTTGTGCCACGTGCATTCTTAACCAGTTCAGCTTCAACAGTACAGGCACAGTTATTTGTTGGGGAGATGTGGTGATATGTGGTGGCATTGTGGCACTAATTACTGAATAGTAAGGGCTTGGGGCTATATAGACTACTGGGCATGGCATAGAGATGAATTATATTTGTGTAGCCAATGTATTCAAGTCACTGTAGTATAAGGACGGAGGGAGACTGGTTTCTGAGTGTGCGTATACAGTAGGTCGCTGCTGCTGTAGACCTTTGTCTTGGGATATGATTTGTCCAGTTTTGATTGAACTGTGCACGAGCAGATGAGATCCTTTTCTACACACATTGAAAGCCTTGGCCCCCTACATTTTTCCCTTGTATTGACACAGCAACTATTTGTATTTTTGGTGATAGATAATAATTTACAATTGCCTTGGTTCTAATGGTAGCTTGAAGTTTGGTTAATAATTAAGACACTTAAAATCGTCAGCATTTTCCACTACACTAAAAACAAATCTAACTTTGATCTCTATTCTGCTTGTATCATACAATGGTACAATTATATAATGTCTCTTTTAAGTGATACCTGTTCACTGTCTTGCTGTGAATGCTTCTGGATATTGTGTAATGTGTTAATAGGTTCCTGGCAGAGGCAGGTTTCAGTTGGAATGCCACTTAGACAATGCAGTTACACCCACTTAATCAGCATGTCAGCATTTATATATCAGGATACTATAGCTCATCTGTTGTGTATACAGTGGTTGTATTTTTGCAATCATAAAACCGTATTCGGGTTCAGCTTCCTGCTATGAAAGCCATGCTCTTTAGAATGAGGGATGCTACAGATCAGAACATCTGACTGAAGAAAAAGGATGCCTACTGTGGCTTCTGGCATGTCCTGTAAACTGTGTTGGTCTGGATTTTTATTATTTTAAAGCTACATGTTTACTGTCTTTTATTTATTTTGCTATTAACCTGGTATTGCCTGTTTTAAAGATGGTCCCATGTGATTCTGTGTACAGTAAAGGTAGTTTTATAACTGAAAACGGGGAAGAAAGGAAAAGGTGCATGCCATTGGAAGTTGTTGGCAAATGTATAATTCCTCAAATGAAAAGGAGGAACCAGTATCCTTCAAACGTTTGAATGGAGTTTTTCTTCTCTTGATTTTTAGGTTTTTAGAGTTGTAGGATAAAAGTACAGTTTTGGGCATGGCATCAGATCTACTGACAGACTTGCAGGATGACCTGGCATCTGATGACCCAGCCAGCACCTTGGAGCAACTTAACCTCTCCCCACTGGAAGACAAGAAGTGGCCCTCTGACAAGGTGTTTGAAATGAGCAAGTCTGGTAAGTTCCTGGGCTTGCATTGTCATTGTCACTGATGGGTATCAGTTGTGCAGTCACAGTGCTGTTATGTTAATATTAATGTTAATATTAACACCTCCCTGACCAACCACAGCTCTAGTTACACAAGATTGTACTAATGGGATTAGTAATATTAGTAGGATTGTACAGCCACTACTGTGTTTAAGTTTTTAGGTTTTTTTTACCTTGTTCTTTCACCTGGGACTACTGACATTAAAACTCAATATATCATAGTGAGACGAGTCCTTATTTTTAAACTAATAAAGGTGTTTATTTTTTTGATTAAATTGTTCCTCTTTTGAATCCACTATGTTACTATTTCCAAAAATAAATTTCAGCACATTTTAAAGAGATCACAAACAATGAAAAAAAAAATACTTAGCTGTGATCTTTTGAAGCTGCGTGTTTCTGGCTTGCCGTCTGTGAAAATGTTCTTTCGGGACCAGAGGGTATGTTTGAAACCATGACTGCTTCACCTCCCTGTGACCATCACATTCATGGCTACATCTTTCGGAACATGATTCTGACCATTTGTCTGCACAATTTATTTTTAAAAAACATGTTAACAATCTTTCTGTTTGGATGTCATGTTTTAGATTTTTTTTACAAGCGGCGCCATCCACTGACTGTAATTAGACCTCTTTTCTCCCTCCAAACACGTTTGTGGCAAGCACTTTACGTGAACAAGCTAAAGGGCTTTCATTGAGCGAAATTAAATCAAACTAAACAGTCTGTACTGAGTCATCTACCAGCACACGTTGAAAGTAATTGTGCTGGCAGTTTTACACAAGTGCATTTTTCAAAGCCTTCTCCCATGTGGCGAGCAGCTAGTGGGAACAAAGTAACAGATGCATTGTATTGATGTTATTCACTTTAAGCTTACTTTATCTCCTTCCAGCACATTAACAATATGTAGAAACCTTTCATCCTTTGACTCTGTTCTTTTAGCATGTGCAGTGGAGTTTTTTTCATTGATTTTATGTAACTAATAATTATTATTTTAATTTTTTTTTTGTAGAAACAGACTTTTCCAAAGGGTTGGATTCTAAATGGGACGACCCTTACTATGACATTGCAAGACATCAGATTGTGGAAGTGGCAGGTAATACAGCCCTTTCTAAGGACTGGGTTACAAACATTTGGGTTTTCTTATGCTGCTTATTGATTTTTTAAAAACTGTATCTGTCATTTTTTAAACCAGCATGTACTTCTTTCAGCTCTTAAAGAGGAACCAAAAAAAAAAAAAAAGAACACAAGAAAAACAGTTATCAGCTCTTTTGTATGCAGGGCTCAGGATATTACATTCATGGTGGTTTGGATATATACAAAGATTACGTTCTTACTGTAATAAATGGGTGTGGCTTAGGACACCATATGTGGATATCCTGCACTACCATATTACACAATTAGGCCTGCTTTGATTACCCTATTAAAATAGGATACAGAATACAGTACAACAGAGTAATTACAAGGTACAGTGAGTAAGGTTTCAGAGAAGGAAAAAAAGGGGGCTTGCTGTAACTGTCAAAGTAGCACACTGAGTGTGTTAAAACAGTGAAAAAAACCCTAGAAAGAATGAACAGTGGTTTATACATCCCTAGATCACATGAGCACATCAGGAGATAGTAAAGAAAGCAGCAGCCCTCAAAGACTATGCTTAAAGAATAATGAACAAGCGATGGTGCGCTCTATGCTGTTTTGTTTTTTTCCGGATGTGTATTATTTAAGCATTGATGTCACACACAGTGGGCATTGCCTGTTAGATTAAGTGGCCTTAGTGTCAGTTGCTGTCCCCAGAGTACTCAACTTAACAAAAGACAAGGTTCTTTATCTAAAAGACATTCTAAATGTGGATGCTAAACATTTGCATCTGTAGAACATTTGGACGTTTATTTCTACACCTGCAATAAATTGTTGGATTTATTTAAATAGATTAATTATTGCATCAAGTGATATTCAAGGAAGGGGGATCATTCCAATGTCATACAAAAAAAACAAAACAACAAACAATGAACTGGCAACACCACTGCATGGCTTACTGTTCTGATAACAAAAGTGAGTCCTGCAAGCTCTTGGTTGATTTGCTGGTTGTAAGACATCCTGGCACTGCACTTTGAGTGTGAGTTTCATGTGAAGTGTAGTCTTGACAAAGAATATAGTTCTGAAAATAAATAATTTTTGTAGAGCGTGTGCATTTTATATATATATATATATATATATATATATATATATATATATATATATATATATATATATAAAATGTGTGTGTGTGTGATATGAGTGTCTATTTGCAGAACTGTGATCTTAAACTGAAGTTCTGCAAAAATGTATGCATGTATCGTTTTGACTCTGTATCTGATGACATTTTTTCATTTAGCAAACTAGTGTGCATGTTGCTCCGTGGCTTTAAACTTTTATTGCACAATGTATTGTTTGCTGTAGTTTGATTGGCCAAAAAGCAAGTGTGTGAAACCTTGTGGTAATTTGCACATCTTCATACATTATTGCTTTATGTACTACTTCTAACACTAAAATAAAGTACATAAACTTAGAAATGTGGTTGAGTGTAAATTAAAAAAAAATGTACCTTTATCTTAAACTACTGTTTGAAACACATCATATTTGTGGTTGAGTGTGCAGTGCTTTGCATATGCAAATAGTTAAACAGAAAGTTGAGCTGCTTTCTTATAAAGCACGTGAAACAACTTGTATCACTCCTAGAGCAATACCCTTCACTTTGCCACGTGTCCCGATACATGCCACACTGAGGCCATGTGACATTTTGGGTTACAGGTGATAAACACTGGAGACATTGGCTATTTGGTATACAGCTGTACTATCTCTGTCAGGGTGTTTCCCCATAAACACTGTTTCAGTGCCACATTGTTTAAACCTCTGACTAAATCAGGGACCATGAGCAAGACAGTTAACCTCCTTGTGCTCAATCTTTCGGGTGAGACGTTGTTGTAAGTGACTCTTACTGAGGCATAGTTCACACGCCCTCGTCTCTGTAAGTCACCTTGGATAAAGGCGTCTGCTAAATAAACAAAGTAGTAATAACACAGGCCACATACGTGTGTATTGTTTTTTCCTTTTCCTGAATAATTGACCTTGTTTTCAAGCTGATACGAGCACTGTTTTTTTACAGGAAATGCTTTTTGTTTCTTCCTAGGTGATGATAACTATGGCAGGAAAGTTATTGTGTTCAGTGCCTGTCGGATGCCCCCAAATCATGAGCTTGACCATCACAAACTGCTGGGGTTAGTAACTGTTTCCTGCTGATTTACCATTCTCTTCCTCTTAATAGAAGTCATTCTGCTTATTAGCACTTTGTATATATTCAAATCAAGACATGGCTAACCACTGTAATTACATTTTTATTATCACTTGGTGATTGGAAAAACAACACATTTTTAGGCTAGTGAGACAGTTTATTCTTAAATAGTCTCCATTCAATTTGTTTTGCTTTGACTATTAGGCCTACATTTTGTCTTATTGCTTCACAGACAAAAATCATGTACTGTAGAGTTGTTGATGTAATTAATAATGTGGTGAACTAGTGCAACTGCTAAGTTAAACATACATCGTGCATAAATAAAAACTGCAGTGTATTTGCTTTGAAAAAGGCAGTTACGACATATGAGTACATCTTCTTTAGACCCTGTTTTAACTCTTCTCATGTTTCCCTCCGCTCCAACCCCTTTTCTCTTTGTTTCTCAGGTACCTAAAGCACACTCTGGATCAGTACGTTGAAAGTGATTACACACTTATTTATTTTCACCAAGGACTCACCAGTGAGAACAAGCCATCCTTAGCTTGGCTCAGAGATGCATATCGGGAATTTGATAGAAAGTAAGTGATGCCTTCATTGAGGACAACAAAAAAAAGACTAATAGTGTAAACCTTTGCCTTTGAACTTACATGTTTCTTTTAGTATTTCTAAATACTGGAAGAGGATAGAAGAATGTGTACTGAAATCATGAGGATTTGGTTAATATTAATTTGTACAGCATTCTGAAAATGCAAAAATTTGACAGGATAAACGTAGACCTACCTTGTTTCTGTCTTTGTCAGTAAGCAACCCCATGCATGAAATACATGAGTGTTTTGTAAAACCCTTAAATCCATCTGAATCGCATCAGCGATTTGCTTCAAAGTTCATTAGATCTCTTAAACATACCCTTTGCTGCACTGTGAATAATTTTTTTGCAGATATAAGAAGAATATCAAGGCCCTCTACATTGTCCACCCCACCACTTTCATCAGAACGATACTTATTCTGTTCAAACCGTTGATAAGGTAAAACTATTGTTATTTGCATTTAGATCTCTTAATAACCCCCCCCCCCCCCCTTCAATTGGAAGGAATGATTTTAAAAATCCCATTTCTCATTCTCAGCTTCAAGTTTGGACGGAAGATTTTCTACATGAACTACTTGAGTGAGTTGGAAGAGCACGTGAAATGTGAACAGCTTGTGATACCCCAACGGGTGAAAGTGTAAGGATTACTATAAATAGTACGCCACTGTATGTGTAGACTCATTTGAATTGATCTTTTGCAGTTATATTTTCAAAGAAAGTTCACTCATATCCTAGAATACTGTTAGCTGTTATTAATTGACATTTTTAAAGTACAGGTTTGCTGAAACTACGCATTTCTTTCTATATTCCTGAGGATTAGTGTTGACTACAGTACATGTCACAGATGTATATTGGAACAATAGAATTGTAACTGCACATTATTATTAAATTCAAATGTATAGTTTTTAGTAAATTGTATTTTTTTTTGAAGCCGCAAATATGCAGGAGTTTCTAACTTTTTTTCTTTTTTAAGCTATGATGAAAAGATCAGAGCAACACTGAAGTTCCAACCTCAGGGTCAGAAACCAGCCCCTCCAAGACCCCCGCTGCCAAACCAGCAGTTTGGAGTTCCTCTTGCACAGTGAGTATTGGATTTCCCATCCTTACTAAAACCCATGTGCTACAATTTACCTTATTTGATGCCCATCAAACTGACATTTAGGTTTCTGTATCTTGAACTGTAATGGCATCTACCATGGATATAAATCAATATATATTAAATAAATATCCTTGCAATCTCCATGCCCATACATACACTTTTGCAAAAAATCTATCCTGGTTATATACACCCTCCTACATCAGGACACTTGCCAATAGCAGCAGCATTATCACACATTCATTGCTGCTGTTGCAACTCAAGCATTACTTTCCAAAATCAATTTGAAACCTATATTATTATTCAATTTGTATATATTTTATTTGTTTAAAGCACTGTTTATTTGATAGAATTTGTTTGATGAATTACATTTTCTTTTCAGACTGTGGGAGAAGAGCCCTGATAAAGAAACAATCCCTCTAGTTATGAGAGAGACGATCGGCTATTTGAAGGAACACGGTGAGCAGTTATAGTAAACCATGTTGTCCAGGAGACCAGGGAGTGGGTAACATGCCACTGAGGTCGCTTTTACACCAGTGCAAAAAAAAAAAAAACAGGTTTGCTGTGCTAATGTAAAAGTGATGTAGAATGTTTGCTAGGTTTAGTTAGACTTAAGCAGCATTTGCTACCGGAATAAAGGGCACAGGAAGCTGTCATCTGAAATGAATCACTGTCGCAGTCATTCCTGTTGGTGTGTTGTACTGAACTCAAATCACATTGGACTGCTGTACCTTACTAGAATGGAAAATATAATTTAGAAGTTTCTGTCTTCACAACATAGAAATAAATCTTTTGAGAAATCATCTCTCTCTCTCTCTCTCTCTCTCTCTCTCTCTCTCTCTCTCTCTCTCTCTCTCTATATCTATATATATATATATATATATATATATATATATATCACTGCGCTATCTTGTTTACATATATATATATATATATATATATATATTATAATGTCTTTCTAGCATGTAAATGCTAATTGAAGTACTTAAAAAATAGATGGTGATTAAGTAGATTCAAGAAAATGCACAGAGTCCTTTTCTTCAATCAGTTGCCAGGTTTATTGAAATATGGGGAGTCTGGTCCCAGCTGTCAGTATATTGGATGGACATGGACAGTTGGAGCCTTGTCACATATTCGAAATCACTGCGCTGCCATCTTGTTTACAGTAACTGTAAAATAGAATGACCAATTACCAGCAAGAAAAAATCCCACAAGTAGTAACTAGACATAATGAACTGGAAGAAAAAAAAAAAAACATGTCTTTTTATATTCGCTCACCCTGACTTTGTCACTTGAAATAATGTCTTTCTAGCATTTTGTAAATGCTAAAGAAAAACAAAAAAAGACACTTGTGCACATTATCCACCCCTCTCCGACACAGACCTAGAACAAGGACTGAAATCTGAGACATCATTTTACTCCAGTTCTGATGAAACCACAGCGTCTTGCGCTCACAGAAAACAAAAATGATTCAGTGCCGTCTCAACTGCGCCTCCTGGTGGATCTTTTCAATGGCAATGTGCAATTCAACACATCAAAAATATTTACTTAGAAAACACAAAAAGAACTTGTTCATTATCCCACCCCTCTGCACACAGACCTAGACACTGACTGAATCTGGGACATCAGATTTTACCCCTCCAGTTATGATGAAACCACACAGGGTCTCAGCGCTCAACAGTGATTCCGTGGCCGTCTCCAACTTTCCTGTGGATCTTTATGGCAAGTGTTGAATCAGTTTACTCAGCTTAATGACTGAAATCAGAGACATCTTTTGTCCAGTTTTACTAAGTCACGGCGAGTTGACGCGGAGGACCACCTAGGAAAGTTACTGGGTGACTACAATTTTGTGGTCCCTTACATACATATTGGGCGTAAGGATTATCACACGCAGTCAATATTTCCCTATAAATGAAACAAAACATTTTGTGAATACGAGATTTTTTAATGATATAGTTGTTTTTTTTGTTGTTTTTTTTAAACCAGTTTGACTTGATTATAAATGTAATAAGGCCCTTCAGGATGTCTGACTTCTCGGGGGTTTGCAACACAACCCCCCCAAAGGCGTCTATATTTGACGAATACGGGCACCGTCAGGCTTTATTGCATACACACATACATTATATATGCTGCTTTCTGTTGTTAAATGCGTGTTTTTCCTTTGTATTAGGTATGTATACAGAAGGAATATTCCGGAGGTCGGGCAATGTAAATTTGGTCAAAGAAATCCAGAAGAAGTATAACACTGGTAAGTGACTAAAATAACCCTATAACCTAATGATGGATCCTGGAATTGACTAGGTGTTCTTTTGGAATTGCAAGTGGCACTGTGTTGTGACTCTCCATTCTGTCTGCTTGTTCTAGGGGTTCCAGTAAGCTTCTATCAGTATGAAGATGTTCATCTTCCTGCTGTGATCCTGAAGACATTCCTTAGGGAGCTCCCAGAGCCACTCCTTACCTTTCAGCTCTATAATGACATTGTCAACTTCCCCAGTAAGTGTGAACTTTCGTTTTCCGATAAGACTGAGAACCACGAACAACAGAACATAATACAGATTAAATACAGTACCCAACAAGCATGTGAATTAATTTCTGTATCGTGTCAAAATCAGTATTTCTCCCAACTGGTATAAAATTCACCTTTTGCTGTTTTTCAGATCTCGAAGAAGGTACAAAAGTCAGAATTCTCCGTAGCATATTAGGGACCCTTCCAAAGGAGAATTATGCGGCTCTCAGGTACCTCATTCAGTTCCTGGCGCAGGTAAGAGAGAATCAGCCATTACATGTATGTAATATGAGAAAAAATAGGCTTTAACTTACTTACCGGTTGATATTTTTCTCATTACGAGAGGTTATTGCTAGTTTAAATATTGCATAAATCGTACCTATCATGCACATTTTAATACCTGTCAGTTTGCATACCTTACTTGCATAGATATAGTATAACAGACTACCTGTGAAATGCCATTAACTATAATCTCGTAATACTACTTTGGACCACATAAAAAATGCATTGGTGTCTATGGGTGTGCATCCCAGCAGAACCTGAATGAACTAAAGGGATTTTTCTAAGCTTGAGACTTTGACCCTTCCTGCAGGTGTCTGGCCAGTGTGATTCTAATAAGATGAACAACATGAATCTCGCTGTGGTGTTTGGACCCAACCTCCTGTGGGGGAAAGATGCTGCCATGACACTGCATGCCATCGGACCAATCAACAACTTCACAAGGATGCTGCTGGACAATCACAAGGAGATCTTTGAGGCGGGCAGTCCTTAACTCCGTGCCTCGGACACAGTACACCTTGTCCCTCTCCTTTTGTAAATGCCAAATGCACGTTGTTTCAGTTGGTTTGGGGGGTATATTAAAGAATGCAATGGCTGGTTACTGATGAAAGGGTTTGTATTGAGGGGTAACATAACTAAGAACAGACTGTGGACAGACAGCAAGGAAGAAAAAAAAAATAACCAGGAAGCAGGCTTCCTTTTATCTTAGCATCTGAAAACATGGTACGTATTTTTATTCCAGTACTATTTAAAGCAGTGGAGTGCGACCCAGTGTTGTTCTTGTTTTAAATAAGTAGCATGATGGAGATAGGTAGGACTCGTAATAAAGCTTTGAAAAGGGTTATGCTGTGACTGCCAAAGAAGGTACTTAGGAATGGGAGGAGTGGCATCTGAAAACATGTTTTTTTTTTTTTTTTTTTTTTATCTAATATTAGCATAACACATACATACACACTTAAGTACCACTTTTTCCATGCACAGGCCTCTACTGGAGTCACATACAGTGCTGCCCAATTTTTCATGCTATAGTTGTGAGCTACAAGGGCACATGCTAATGAAATGGTATGGGTCTATTGGGGGCCACAAACAGGCAGTATAATGGGTGAGCACTGTACTGCATTGCTCTATACAGCCCAGAAAATTGCAGATTGGAAAATGCAGTCCATAGAGTGCTTTTATTTACGTGATGCTTTACATTGTGTATTTGCAGTTTTTAAAGGGCAGTTTTTATATATTTTGAATTGAATGTTTCTACATACTAAGTGTAGAAATACATATTTTAATGTCACTTTAATTTTGAAAACACAAGTTCTTAAGTGTATTCACATACTGGTTTTGAATTCCGTAAATAACAATGCTTTTTAAATTTTTTTTTTAATCTTTTGTATTTACTGCCAAATAAAATGTTTTGTTCAATTAGTAATCATTTATTTATTTCCCAGTTGAACTTGTCATGTGTTACCAATTATCTGTATAATTAGAAGCATACTGCCCATAAGAAAATTCATACATTACAAACAATAACAAGGTTTCTTTTTTTCCCTAAATATTTTAGATTCTCATTTAAGGGTACAAATCTGGTTTCAGAGACTTCTAAAATATACAAAGAGATTGCACAGAAATGCATATGAAAGAGCTGCAGTACTGCAAGTGTTTAAAAATTTGGTGGTGTTGCAATTGGTACTAAGATAGTACAGCACTAGCTAGTACTCCATTTAAAACAAAACTAAAGAGTAAATCTGCAAGTCTGTTGCAATTGACCACTGATGGTAAACTGGCGATGTTCATTCTTACTAAAGATTTAGGATAAGAAATAAAACGCCAGTGTGCTCCTAATTTTATGAGGTTATGAAGGTTTTACATTTAAGCAAAGTCAACAATGGGAGATAAAAGTTACTACGTGCAGATGTAAGTGTGTTTAAAAGTTTCTTGCCCTTTGCGTACCAGTGGAGTACTGTATATTCATTCTGTATGTTCCTTGCTGAACCTGTGTGCTTCTTACTTTACTTCAGACCATCAAGTCTTTGTTTAGCATGGTAGTTACTGTATAGGACTAGGTGGTAGACTGGGATAATTCGCTAAGCTTTCATCACACAACTCCAACACTACACTCATGCTCGGCACAGTTGGCACTGGGTACCTGTCCTTTGCAGGCAATGTAGGATTCAGTAGCCATAGAGACTGCTCCCTACCCTGTTTTAAGAAAACAGTTATTTAAATGTTGACAGTACAGTACATGGTAAAGTTTTAAGGGTTGAGGTGAAAATGTTGTAAACGTTTTTTGTGAAGCTTTAAGGATGTAGATCAGGGTCTTGGTGAAACAGTAGTAATGGTTGTGTGCCTTATTTCATGGATTACAACACCAAACTTAATTAAAAATTAGGACTCTGTTACAATACCAGATGTAATAGTATTTTGTTGCCAAGTGGATATATGTTTCGCAAACTATTATTTTGCATTGTAATGTGAACTTTATAAAGAAATATGAAATTTTACTTTTCTACTTCTGCACTGGAAAACAGCTGTTCTGTTCTTCAGATCTCCTTAAGAAGCCAATTCTGTACTGGCTGTTTTATTCCCGATTTGTTGTTTTCAAAATTGGCCTTTTTATGATCTATTGTGAATTATAAAGCTATTAAAGATATAAACAAATACAGTGTTTGTTTAATTCCTTCATTATTGCATGATTCTTATATAGAGTTGTAAGAGTGATTGCTGTAAAAGTATTCACCAGGGACCAGTACACAAAATAACATTCATAACGTTCATAGAGAAGTTAAATACAGTCTGATATGTACTAGAAAAAAAAAAAAAAAGTTGAAATAATAAGTGACTGGCCACTTGCTAGACCACATGTTCAATTTGTAATCTAAATGACATGAAACAGCTGAATTGAGATTCTTATGGCAAGTTGCTTAAAGGGTGTTTCTTTGGATGGTAAAGTTAACCACAATAATCCACAACATTAAAAATACATAAATATATATAAAGCAAGAACATCTCAAAACACAACCGCTACCTAGGTATGAGACACCCTAGTTAGCTAGTAAATTGAAGTGAAGTCCTGGTAGAGTTACCATATGACTCCATGTACACGAGACAGATCAGGATTTTTAACTCAAATTGCAATGCATTCTGGCACATTTTACCTGTCTCACGTACCTTTGACAGCAGGACTGCACTTACCAGAATGCATTGCGATGTGAATTGAAAAGCCTGAACTGTCCCAAACTGACCTTGTGTACACAGAGTCATAGGGTAACTAAGTCTGGGTGGGTGTCACCTACATTCCTTTTCTCTGTGCATTTGAACCATGGTTTTATTTGCCTTGATCTGGCCTCGGATGGCCCAGGGCAGGGGTAGAGTGTCGACGGAAGTCCCCTCCAGATGCTGCAGCACAGTGCAGAGACAGCGCTCCTGCAGGGAGGTGAAGCTCCAGCTCCGAGTACCTAAGAGCAGCTCGGTCTCTGCTGCAGTGGAGCTGGCTAGAGGGTACAGCGGGACTCCCACCTGCAGCCCAGAGAGATAGTGAGTTACAGGGAAGTCATGCAGAGCTTGTTTTCCTAACTCCAATACAAAAACAATGTAGAATTTATATTATAAACCAATCTGACTCTGAATTCATCAGTCATCATTATGCAGTTGTTAAATAGCCACGAAACTGAATTGTGAAATCATGCAACACAATGTAGTAAAGGTATCAAAAAAGTGTGCTGAAGACAGATGCCTAAGCTACAGCTATACTCCCGTAAAGATTTTGGAAATCCTGCTTCCCTAAACAGGAGCGAACCTTTTCTTCTTTAACACTGGGATGGAGCATAAAAGCTTCTAGCAATGCCACTAGTTCGAATTCAGGATGCCTGCACTGGTACTTCAGCAGAGTCTCTTTCTCTCACCTTATCCAGTCCAGTGAAGGCCACTCCAAGGTTGACCCGGTTTCTGTAAAAGCTCAGGGTCCCGGCGTGCAGGTCCAGACAAACACCGATGACAGTCACCTTCTCGTAGAACGGCTCAGTGTACTTCCTGCTTCTTCCATTATGCCAAACTGAACCTCTATAAGACAACCCCCAGCTCTCACCGTCCATGCCTGTTTAAATAGAACACAGCGATTATACAAGAAAAACACCTTTACAATGAGTCCAACAATGCAGCTGTTTTACAAACCCGTCATTACAATGATGACAGCAAGTGATTCAAATAAATTGGCATGATAAATATACATGCACAGAGAGAGAGAGAGAGAGAGAGAGGGAGGATTAAACCATTATAATCCAAAGATTACTTGGCACATACAGGGTATGTAGAACTAGAAAAGAAGAAGGTGGTTTTCATTGGTGCATAGCATGAAGTGAACTCTGCAACCCCTCCTTTCGTAAAGCATGTTTTTCTGACCTTTGACCTACTTGCCATTATTTACTCTGAAAACAGAAGAGAGTCTCAGATTGGTTGACTGTTTATCTTGAAATCACCAAGGAATGCCACCAAACGGCTCACAAGAACTGCTCTGTAGCTGCTCCCACCCTGGCTTCTCCAGACCAGCAAAGCAGGCTTTCTAAAGGAACTGCCTTACAATATATAGTATGCTATATATTTGAATAGGCACTAGAAACATTCCAAACAAATCATTTATTGTTTGTTCCTTGCAGAGAAGGACTTACTTCTGCCTTTAGACATCAAATAAAAAGAAAACATAAAAGCAGTACCCACTAAACCTCCTCATGAAATCATGGGACTAACGTTCAGAAATCTTTGAATGTCCCATCCTGTGCTGGGCAGAGATTACTTTTCAAAGATATTTAACAATGCCATTTGGCTTTTTCAACAGTTTCAGTAAAGCTGTGTTTAAACTGTCCAGCAAAAATAATAAGGGGACAGAATAGCTGCTGTGCAACATGAAGGAGAGGGCTGCTGTATATAGCGTTTACAGCAGTGAGGAATGCTTACTAGAAATGAAATGCTTTGAAAAGGCTGCTAATGAAGAGTGGGGCATGTCAGGTCACAGCTCGCTTCCAAGATTCCAGTACCTTACCCAGTAGGTTGATAAACTGGTAGTCCCCCACGTGTAGCTGTGCCCTCTTTGTTCCCAACCCCACCATCACTGACGTCCCGTAGGGGGGCTCCAGAAACTCCACCTCCCAGTAGTGCTTCCCATGAGTGAAACCTGTTAGAGACACACAGCTTCACTCTCTCTGCCTTTACTGTATTCCACTGGAACAGTGGGAAATATAGGTTATGATCTTCAACAAAAACACTGGAGGTTGTCTGGGCTGGGCCACCTCCTGAGGGTTACAACACTGAGAGACACAACAGGTCACGAAACACAGTGCAGGAACTGCAACTGCCACCTATCAGGGCACTGTGACTAGGAGTTTTTTTGGCTAATATGTTCTTAAGAGCTGCATTGAGCTGACCTTTAGTCCCCCTGACCCCTGCTGTCCCCTGGCTCTCCTGGACAGGGTCGATATGGAAGTACACAGCTTGTCGGCATGGAGACAGCACGGCTGCTGGAGACTTAGCATTGATATCCCACTCCCAGCATTCCTCCATATAGCCACTGCTGAAAGATAGTGGGAGGCCAGCCATGTTCTACCTGCAAGTGTATATATATATATATATATATATATATATATATATATATATATATATATATATATATATAATGCTGAAAACACATTAAAAAAATTACAGGTCACACTAGGTTAGGACTGAGCAGTACAACTCAAAATACAAAGTACAGAATATTGGCATACTGCACGATTTCATAGCATTCCTCAGTTGCAACGTAGGTACATTATAATCATAGTTTAAAGGTATAATATTATTCCTACATAAAAATCTATATTAATAGGCTGCACCTCGCACACTTTTTTAATATATAGCAGTACAGTAACTATGGTATGCCACAAACATCCAATTTAAAGAAGGGCTGGTGCTTGTAAATATAACAGCTTTTAATTATTGAACGGGAATCTCGTTTCTGAATTGAAGGTGACTTCACTGAAAGTCATGTTTGGGTGCAGTTCACATTGCAAAATGAAAACTTCTGTACAGTGCTAGTAGTCTTGCAGAACAAGACTAGAGTGCAATATCGCTATTATTTGATAACAAAGCAATAACTAAACATAACTTCACTGCTAATAAAACCGTGTGCAGTATATGACACACACGCGAAACTAAACATTGCACTTAAACAGTTGTACCTTGTTGTTTGTGAGTCCAGATGAAACGGGAGGCTGTCGGTGCTAAGACACGTTCTTCATGAGTCTTCTTAAGTAAGTTTCGGTACTATCTGTATTGTATGCTCCAGCGGCTGGGACTACACGTGAAGAACATGCACTAGTAGAGACTGCAGTGCAACCAATCAGATTCCACAAATGCGCACACATTGTCAGGTTTTTTTTTGTTTTGTTTGTGTCTTAAAGACACAGCGACACACACTTACCAGACTTTTATGCCAGTTCTAAATGTTATTTGCATGTCATTTTCCGTGTGTGAGATAGAAAGTACGTAATGGCATGTGGGGTACGCTCTTAGAAACAGATGCTTTGGCGTTAATAAGGATAGGGTTGTTAAATGTGTTTTGCAAACGGTACAGGGTGTTTGCTCACTCAATGTATTACACTATGTAACACAATTTTTGTTCCTGGGTAGTAAGTGTTATTTCCTAATTGCTTATGCCTCAAAAGTATAGAAAATGGCTATTATTCCCCAAAAACTTTGCTTTTGTGACCAGGACAGTGATATTTTGAAATCTACATATTTCCAATGAGAAAACGGTCTTTTCGTTCACATAAAGTCAGAAAAAAACAACATATGAATCCAAATTAACATGTATTTATACTAAAGTAATACAAAAATGACTACAAAATATTTAGAAGTGAGTAGTTTTTCGGGATTTACGATTATACTGTAAATCATTTTCACAAATCAGCCCCCAAATGTAGTCTCCCATGTTCTCGTTATACTGTCCTTGGTAGCGGCGTTCAAAGTCCAATATATCCTGGTGGAAGCGCTCACCTTGCTCCTCCGAGTACGCTCCCATGTTATCCTTGAATTTATCAAGATAAACATCAAAGATATGGACTTTGAGGGACATCCTACAGCCCATTGTGCCGTAGTTCTTCACCAGAGTCTCAACCAGCTCCACATAGTTTTCGGCCTTGTGATTGCCCAGGAAGCCCCGAACCACTGCGATAAAGCTGTTCCAAGTCGCTTTCTCCTTACTAGTGAGCTTTTTGGGGAATTCATTGCACTCCAGGACCTTCTTTATCTGTGGTCCAACGAAGACACCGGCTTTGACCTTTGCCTCAGACAGCTTAGGGAAGAAGTCTTGAAGGTACTTGAAGGCTGCCGACTCCTTATCTAGAGCTCTGACAAATTATTTCATAAGGCCCAATTTGATGTGCAGTGGTGGCATCAGCACCTTCCAGGGGTCCACCAGTGGCTCCCACTTAACGTTGTTCCTCCCCACAGAGAACTCGGTCTGCTGTGGCCAGTCCCACCTGTGGTAGTGCGCCTTGGTGTCCCTGCTGTCCCAAAGGCAAAGATAGCAGGGAAACTTGGTAAAACCGCCTTGGAGACCCATCAGGAATGCCACCATTGCAGCCTCTTGATGCCATCTCAGAAAAATGCAGATATGTATCCACTTAGGCAGCTGGAACTAAACTGAACTGGTGGGCTTAAGGCCCCTGTAGTTATACTACTATTTATATTACTGGAAAGTTCTAGAAGTTACTCCAAGTTTACTCAGCACTGAATCTATCTGGAATGTTAGGTAAGTTTAAAAATATCACTGTCCTGGTCACAAAAGCAAAGTTTGTGGGGAATAATAGCCATTTTCTATACTTTTGAGGCATAAGCAATTAGGAAATAACACTTACTACCCAGGAACCAAAAAAAAAAAAAAAAAAAATTGTTACACTGTGTTATCAAGCACTTCACTGAGGTTCCTGCTTTGTTACAGTTTTAGCAAAACATATTGAACAATCCTATCCTTATCAGCACAGATTACTGAAGGATTAATCAGAATCGTATTCGATTGTTCGCATCGTGGGCTGGTACTCAAGTAGATCAACACATTATAAGGAATTTGATTAGATTTCTTTGGCGAAAAAAGAAAGTTAAATAATTATAACGCAGTACAAAAAGCAAAAATCC
The DNA here is from genome assembly GCF_017654505.1 of Polyodon spathula. Classification (NCBI taxonomy): domain Eukaryota; kingdom Metazoa; phylum Chordata; class Actinopteri; order Acipenseriformes; family Polyodontidae; genus Polyodon; species Polyodon spathula. The sequence goes on along the minus strand of NC_054550.1, from coordinate 2,976,398 downwards.
CAAATTGAAGCTAAACTTTTATTCAAAATCAGTCGGACATGAATCATTTCAAAGTGCTCAGAATCTTAATCCAGCATGCAAAGATCCCAGCCTGAGTTTTTTTTCTTTAATCAATGTTGCATTGCCGCATGGTTGCTGAACCAGCCAAAGAACAAAGTTATTTTCGACAACATGTTTTCACGAGAGATATGCCCGCGTTACAGCTTTTTTAAAAAAACTATCAATATGGTTTCCAGATCAATATTGATTTTCGTTTCAGAGGCAGTTACACAACGCACGCTTTTTATTAAGGCAAGAGTTGACTTTATTGCGGAGAATCCAGTACTAGGTGACTGACCCCTTCCTTGAACAATTCAGGCTTTTCAACTCGCTTCCCAATGTATTCTGGTCAGTGTAGTCCTGCAATGAAGGGTACCACAGCACAGGACAGCAGATGAATCGTAAAGGCTAGGTTTAGAGTTAGGTATTGGGTTAGGATTAAGTTTTAGGGCTGGGGTTTCTAAGGTTAGGGTTGGGTTGGTGTCCAAGAGGTGCCAAGCTCAGGAAGTGAAAGGTGGGAGTGTTTGGTAAATGCCTTCGAATCATCGGATGCCCCTAGGGTAGTTTCTACTGGATGTTCCTTTCTGCTACGAAAGGTACCCGAGACAGGTAAAACATACCAGAATGCACTGCAATACGATCGAGTTGAAAAGCCTGAACGGGCTCACTCTGTCCTAGTGCACATGGAGTAAAACGGTAACCCTCACTTCTGAGAAACACAAAGCCACTAATATATATATATATATATATATATATATATATATATATTATTATATATTATATATATATTTTGAACTGTCACATCCATAGGAAACAATGTTACATCTTGCATATTGCTAACCCTTAGCACACTGCACACACACACATACACACACACAGTATATTGACATATATGGAATAGTGACTAATATTATCCAACAACTTTAGGTAATATTTTGTAATATATTTATATATTATATATAAAGAAATGCTAATAATGCAAACTCTGTTTTCTATTTTATTGCTTACATTTTCAAAACCATGCAGACTTTTAAAACAGTTACACACCATTATTATTACTGTTATTATTATGGCTTTCCTTTACAAATATGACAGCAGATGAACTATGTGTTATACAATATGGAATAATTAAAGGATCATAATGGATTTACCTAAACAAGAAAATTTCTTTTAAATATATATTCTATATATATATATATATATATATATATATTATATATATGGGTATATATATATCTAGACCGTCTGGGGACCTTCTTACAGTGTATGATTGAACAGAACCGTTCTGAAAAGCAGTCTTACACATTCAAAGTTATGTCAAGTTCTATTAGATAATTACACAGCCATGCCATACTAACAATGTTTGGGACAATCTTATTTCAGTTTAAAGAGACCAGCTAATACACTGCAACAGGGAAAGTGCAAAATATTCTAAGGCTAAATAAAAACCAGTCCTTTTAATTGAGAACTGTGACACTATTATATTTTAAACTGGTGATTCATAAGGGATGTAGTGCATTAACTAAATCTGTATCATACTCTGTGAGCGTGCTTGAGTAATTCCACAACAAGGTTAGCTTGCATCTGTAGACACAATGGCAGTTCTAAACTAATTTACTTTAGTCCCAGCCAAGAGTCTCAAGAAGCACACAACATACAGAAATAAAATGTCATTAACCTTATTTTCAAATCACACGTTAAAAGCAGCTATAGCCACTGTTCCTCGAAGCTTTCAAAAAAAGGGTGGTGGGGGGAGAACATGGCTCATGGCTACAGATTCTATTCATTAGAAGGGAAAACACACGGAGATTTATAAAATTAAAAAAGTCAGTTCAAACAAACCAAAATGTGTTTCTTTAAAAAGTGGACTTCACCAAGCAAATAACTTACTTAAAAATGAATAATGCTTCCCCCTTTAACATTACAATACAAACAGCATTGGTCAGAGATGAGTCAGAGCTGCAAGGAAAATAAAAACAGTTTGGTTTATATAGAAAAACTAAAAACAATAGAACATAGTTTCCCTACATTTGATGTGGAATCCAGTTTAATGCAGCTATTTTTTTGGCTTCAGAAAGAATGAGGAAAAGGGGATAGGCAGCTTGAAACATTTGTTATTGTCCATCTTACTGCAGGGTTTCTACGAAAGCATCAAATTCATCAATCTTTTGCTCATATAAGGCCAGCTTCACAGGTAGCGTGTCCTACAGACAGGGGGAAAAAAGAAAAAAAAAAGGATTTATGAACACATCAGGATTTAGCTCATTAAGACCACTGTAAAAGAGAGTTCAAATAAACACCTACAGCAGGGCTGCTCCATCCATCCCATTGAAGTTAACGCCAGCTCCCATTTCTGATCCTTGAGGACTGCTAAACTGGCCTGTAAGTTTGTGAGGCAAACCCCAAAACATTTTAAATACCCGTGTCACTGTGACAGAGAAAGAATTAATCTTGGTTATACATCTCCCTCCCGACCTGTGAGGGCACTGTGTGAAGAGGGCGTTGTGTGAAGAGAACAGTGTGCCCCGGACTGGATGGTCTGACGATTCATTCCAGGGAAAGGTGGAAGTTAGCCATCTAGAAAGGGAGTGCAGCCATAATACACCAAGTCACCGCCCCAGATAGAAAGATGTAGCAATCGCCGATTGGAGGAAAAGCAATTGCACTCGCTAACCAAGGGGGCGTGGCTGAAGGTACAAAAGGGGATGTGGCCGAGCGAACTGCTCCTTTGTTATGGTTACGAGTGAACTGTTGAAGGAGTGCAATAAAAGAACCGTGAGTGTTTAGTGTTTGTTTTGTCGTTTTTTTAACTGTACTTGTTTGTTTGTGAGATGGCTAACACAGTACAGGAGCGGTCTCTAAAGCACTAACCCGGCCAGCACTGCAATACTGTTCACCAATAAACTGTATTTCACCTCTTGCACATCAGCACTCACTCTGGACTTGTGATTATGTGTGTGTGTATGTTCTGGGACTGTAACCCATGGTTAAAACAGTTGTCTTCCTGGGATTATTATTTGCGGTTGCCAACACCTGGATTACAATTAATACAAATAAAGAATCGTTTGGACTGTGAACTTTGTTGTTTGTCATCTGTTTACGCATTACATCACCTCTACACCTGTGCATCTCAAACTGCTTTTTACTACCCTTTACGAGGCTTAAGCATGCCTTACCAAGTCCTCTGCCATGGACTGTGCGCTGACGTCAATAGAGAGGCTGTTGAGCTGAGGTGGGTTCTGAAACTCCCGATAAAACGTTCCCAGGTCAATTGGAAGGAGATCATCCTTTGAAAAGGCAGGTTTCTGAAAAGCAAGTGAAGCACAATCAAAGAGATGTTCAAAGAGACCTAATCAAATGAGTACGGGGTCTGTTTAAAAAACAAAACAAAAAAAAACAAACAAAAAAAAAACTATTAACTTGCGTCATATCTTATGATGTGCCAGGTGCTTTAAGTCTTAAAGGTATAAAAGCACCACAAAAAGTTAAACTTATAAGGTAATCAAAGCTGTGCAGAATCTAAATAAATAATTCAACCTAAACCTTGATCCGCGTGTCATTTTTAATAAGGGAAATAAGCTCCACACAACGGTGAGCAAGATGCAAGTTATGACTTGGCCTAGTGTGTACAGGCTCGGCTCATATTCCAAAAGAGGGAAGATGGTACAGCACCCCAGAGAGAGAGAGATCAAAAGCTACAGCTATTAAGTGCTTACAAAGTCCACCATGACAAAATCGTCCTGCAGAGGCCCACTGCTCCCAGTCGAGCCATCAGAATGCAAACTCCCCTGCAGTGGAGACTCAACCACTGGGGAGTCAGGAGGGTTGACCTGGGGAACAAACATGGAAGACAAGATTATTATTAGCAATTCCATTGCAGTGCAATCACTTTATTACAAATGCATTAAAGCCTTTGCAGTCTTAAACCTATTCAGGGGTAGAAGGCAGGGGGTATGCAGATCAAAGAAGGGCTGAAGACCGAAAATTCCTTGACTTAACATGGAGAGGGAGATTAAACAATAAATATCAAATCAGAATACATCTGCAATACATCAGATTGCTCACCATAAGGTCGTTTTCCTCCATGTCAAAGTTCTTTGGTGCAAATGCAGCAAAGGGTAAATCCAAACATGCTGTGGTCACCTGAAACCGACAAAGCATTGCAATATTATAAAAGAAATGCCCATTTACAAAATTGGGCCAGGATTTACTAGGCTTAATAATAAAATCCTAATGCTGCAGTCGGCAGCCCCAGGACATGAAATCCTGTATAATGTTATATTTAGCGCATGACTATATACAGAATTTTACTGATGGATTCTGCTGTCACCTGGTTGGCAGGCTTGTTGACGAAGGCCCCCACTTTCCTTGTGAAGGTGGTTTCTAGGATGTCTGGTGGAGAGCTGCTCTTCGCCTCACTGCTTTGGGATAACGTCTCCGCCTCCTCCCCACTTTGAAAAAAGAACAAACATCATGGGGGGGGGATCAGCAGGCAGTACAAACACCACAATACACTCCTCTCTGGCAAAAATATTTACATGCATTATTTTTTCATTATGAATGTATAACTAAGTATTTATTTTAGTGCAACTGCACAGATGCGGTACTGAGAAGAAACTATTATGATCTTTATGCATTTGTGTAGAGTAATCACCTGCTGGAGGGTGTTGCTGGGATACGGCGAGCCATGCTTGAGGGGGTACAGGTGGGCATTCTTCCGTGGTCGGCCGGGGTGCCATGTGAGGGCTGCACTGGGGCCTGGGGCACTCCCCCCTCCTTCCCAGGGATAACCATCTGAGAAAAGAAAAAACCAGGTTAAGAAATGATAATCTTTTCAAACTGTACAGCAGCTGAGAAGTCACCCTCTGCAGTAACTGTGTCCTAAAGGGCCAAATCGTCATCTAAAATTACCAAAACATAGGAAACGGAAAAATAACCATGACATGTTTTCATATCATTCTGCTGAACAGCAAGCACACAAAAAGGGACCACATTAAAACAGAGCTGAAATTATTTTATTTTTTTTTGTAAATCCTATACATAGACGAAAACTATATTGATTTATTAGGACTCTCTCATGTGGTTAATTGATCTTGACTATTACTTTATATATATATATATATATATATATATATATATATATATATATATATATATATATATATACACACACACACACACACACACACACACACACATATATATATATAAAATGTTCCCCATTGCTGGTAATTTCTAGTGTGGAGTGCATCATTTTGGCATATAGACCAATAGATGGGAATGTGCATTTTATTTTGTCATTCACTTTGTCATTTTTTTTTACTTTGATCTGGTTTTGGGGTAAAACACAGATAACCTGTTACTCAAATCAGTTTGCAAGTGTTTTGCCATTGTCATATAATCAGCATTTCTCTGGGTTTGGTTACCTGGTGAGGATGGGCAGCATTAAAGACTGGTTGGTAGCAAAGGTCAGCTGATCCGAGAGCAGGTGGATGATAGGAAAGACGAGAGCTGTACAGCTAAGACAGGGGGAGAGAGAGAGAGAGAGACAGAGAGAGAGACAGAGAGAGAGAGGAGGAAAGACAGAGGCTAAAAAATCATCAGAAAATAGCAATGCAGCCAGAAAAATGAGTTGAGTTGGAAGACTGAAGATTTCTGAAATGTTTTTCATCCCTAACCGGTACAGCAAACCAGTTTAATTAAAACTACATTTTCAACAACTCGGCACAAAGTGCTACAGAACATCAACTACACCTATGTCTCCTCAGGTGCATGCTTGATGAGTTCCCAATAAGAGTAATAGAATTAATTTTTATTCCTTAAATCCTTGTCCAAAAGGAGAAACTAGGAGTGACATTGCCAGGAAAGAAGTTTAGGGTTTTTGACCTCCATCTCCGCTGGTAAACAGAACACTTCAAGAACTGCTTCCAGAACAAGTTTTCAACAACAAGCGATGTGTAAACGAGTTCACATTTTCCATTCAGACCAGATAAACACACACACACACACCTAAATGGATTTGGGCTATGCAGAATGGTTAAATGAAGCAAAACAAAGTTCATGTAATTTCTCATCTAAATTCAGAATTCATTATCGCACCGCAAATATCTTTCTCTACTGGACTCACTTGGTGGGAAAAGGCCAACCCCATGATGGGGACTTTCAGAGTGTCCATCACCACAGATTTCGGTGTCTGAAAATGTGCCTTACTTACAGTACACACACACTACACACAAAGACATACACAGAAACAAAACAAAGAGAAAAAGAGATGAAAGAGAGAAAGGAAAACACAACTTCAAAAGGAAAATGAATAAAAGGACAAACGCACACTGGTGACTTGATGACTTGGACCGCAATTTCACCTAACAGTCATGGTAGGTATAATGTCACATCATCAAGTCACCAGCTGGAAGCCAATGTAGAAGGTCCCCTTTTTAAATATAATATCAATCTTAATTTTAAATGATTTAGACATTTACAGGATTTGTTTTCTAGAAAGCAAATTCATATATATATATTTTTTTAAATAAAAAAGTGTGACTTATACATTGGCTTGCTCGACATGATAAATACAGGTGCATAAAAAGAACTCCATGGTTATTTCAGAATTCTCCATTGTCTTAGTCACCTGTGAAGGGGGAGAGGTGGAGAACGACGTGGTGCAGACCTCCTGTGAATCCTCCACACCAGGGTATGTCACACCTTCATCCTCAGTTGCTGTCCTACGGAAATAACATTTATCCTTCAATACAAATGGAACAAGTTTTAGGTACCGAAGTCTCTATTCAAACCTGAGAGTCACTGAAAACTGCTGTTTTCACACAAAGCAAAATAATGTTCCAATTAGCAATAAATACAGCCAGATTTTATAACTAAAATATATACAATTTAAAAATGTGTTAAACCTCCAATTGCATTGTTACGCCTCCACATTTACAGAATGACTAACTTATACAAACAAATCAACGTGGTTATTGATAAAACAGAAACATGCTGTGTTGCTTTGTTCACAGTGTAACAAAAGAGATGATCACAGGGATGGAAGTAAGACTCCTGCACAACAGTTTCACCCATTTCAGGTTTAAATATACAAGATTAGACACAGTGTAGCAGCAACAAACTCAGATGAGTCATCTTAAAGCTCATAGTAAAACCAGGAGTGGATCAGACTGCCATGCAATGGGAGTCTTATTTCCATCCCTGTGAGCTGGATATTCATTCCATGAGATTGCAATTTACCTGTAGTTGCAAGGATGCATATGTCCCATGTTAGCGAAGGGGCGATCCACAAAATGATCTATTATGATCCCCATGATGGGTGCAGTCCGCTCAAACTGTCTGTACATACAAACGGGTAACATGTTTCAATAAGACCCTTACAGTGACATATCAGGCCCTTACATCTCTGAGCAAGAGAGAGACAAGAGTTAAAGTGTTCACCTCTAAAAACATATCTAGTTAAGAATCTGAAATCCAGTTATCTCTAATCCTCCTTAATAGATGAGACAGAGAATTAAAAACAGCTGCAAGCTATTATTTAGCTGATATGTGCTGAACTGCTTTTGTAGGGAACGGTATAGAATGGGGCGAGGGGGGGTGCAAGCTTCATGCATCAATATGTATAAGTTTAACATATATATTACTCAGGAGATAAATAGTTTTTTTGTTTTACAGATGTAGCCTGACTGTCTTGAATTACCTGGTGGACATGAAGGCCAGGTTAGTCCTGTAAGCACACGACAAGGTGATGGTGCCGACCGGAGTCCCTACTATCCCAACACGTACACTCTGAAAACCTGGAGGAAATTACAGACAAGACCAGCAAGGGTTTTAGCAGTGGTGTAGATTAAGTTAGCAATTAATGGCCCTCAAATAAAAGGGACCCTGAAATTCTTGTAATTAAGTGAAACCCAACTGTACCTTCACCCAGTCCAGTGAGCTGCACTTCACCAAAATATATCCTGTAAAAGATGCGACCACAGTGTAAAATCAAAAAAAGAAGATATTTCTTTCTTTCGGTTTCCTTTAAGTATTAAGGTCTTTACTTAAATGACATCTAAGTTTAAAGGCAAGGTCGTTATCCGATGTAGCAATACAGGTGGACTGGAATTATGATGAAAGAGAAACACAAAACCAAAACAGTAAATAAATAAATAAATGGAATGATGGTTAAAGATCAGACGTTCATATCTTGTCCACTTACCTGTAGAGTATGACATAGTCGTGTCCCTGTTTCCTGGACAGCTTGTATGCTGGTGTTACCCTTGTTATTGCAAGTAAGGATTTCAGTAGCAATGACAGTCTGTTGTAAACAGTGTATGACACTTTGATATCCTTATCACACCTGCAAAAACACAAGGATCAGGTGTAGTTATGTACAGTTATTAAGTCTGTAAGTGAAACAATACAATTACATCCTGCACCTAAGCATGTATATGACACATTATAGGAATTGATCAAACCTAAGAAGTATGAAATTATTTAAAACTACCATTAAAAGTGATTAAACATAATTCTGTAATGTATAGCACTTACTTTTCATTCATTTCCAAGCACCATGTCTCGAGTTCCATGGAGTCACCCTGTAATAAAGAAAATAAATTATAGTTTTATTATTAAAGTTTTGCTGTTGAATTACTAGTATAAAATTACAATAATAATAATTTGTTCGCCATGTGCCAGGTCAAAGAAATAGGTATCAGCAATGTTTGTTATGAAGCAAAGACATAATTAGTCCAAAATGCAGAATACATATTTGACTTATACAGGGACAGAAATAACTCCTACTGCATAGCAGTTTCCCCCATTTCAGATTGTAATACATGCTTGATAAGCTACAGTGTACAGCTAACAAGCCCAGGTGTGCTGTATTAAACTCATAACAAAACTAGGAGTGGATCAGACTGCTATGCAATGGGAGTCTTATTTCCACCCTTGCCTATCTGTTCCTGGAAACATACCTCTGAGGTTTTAAGGGAGATTTCCACACACATGGACCTTCCAATGCCTGGAAGCTGCCCAGCCAAAGCCTTCTTAGCTTCATGGGTAACTTCAGGGATGTCTTTTATTGCTAAATTGAACTGAAAAGATTACAAAATAATAATGGTTGATCAAATCAAATCAGTAACGTACACCCCCCCCAGGTAAGGCTATAAATAACACATGGCGTCATAATCAAAAGAAAGTCGGTCACCGTGGACGAGGTTACATCTACAGCACGAAGAACAGCATGTAGCTTCATTAATAGGTCATGCAATCAGCTGTCAGTACAGTGAAAAACCAAGGTTACAAAGCCTCAGATTCACAGTACTGCGAGTGGAACATCTTTAGGTCATTAGTATCACCTGAAAGATACATACAGGAGATATAGCTTCCAGGAGACAGTGTCTACAACCTAAAGACTTTGATCCTTCAAAAACTTGGTTTTAATGGAAGTTCAACCCCAAGAATGATTTACTACACTAAACCGAAATCCCCAAGTCTGCTATAATCAGCGGGCGCTTACCCAGTCTGATCCTGTCGGGGAAGAAGACGAGCGTGTACAGATTTTTTCACCAAGCCGAGCTTGAACAATTACCTGTACGGTCTGGTGGGGGGGAATAGAAACAAGAGTTTTGTAATTGCAATATTTAAAGACTACAGTATTCAAGTTTTGGAGTCTTAAAATGCCCACAGATGCAGGCATCTTTTTTCACCTACGTGTCTTATGATAATCTTTAAGATATGGGCACTGACAGAAATTCCTGGAGTCTACAAAACAGGTTCCAAGAGGCGTTCTGGGATTTAAGTGGTTAAAAGTTTCGACAGGGGTTCTACTGAGGGGGAAATTGCGCACACATCTACTCTCCTTCAGAAATATTACCTTTAAGGCAAAAAACTTAATGAACTTATCCAGGTCCTTCTTATCCTGTGGGCTCAGATCACTGTCCATTATAGAGGAAAACCTTTAAAACACAAATAAAGAAATCCAAAACAACATGAAACCGGTTAAGGTAACTAGAATTTACTTTGACCATCCATTTAAAAGACGTGTGCCAATGCTAACGGTGTTTCAATATCGAATGGCAACTTCGAGACAGCACGCATTATATAAACAAAACTTATTTCACGTGCTTCCGTCATGAATATTGAAAAACACCGTTACTATTTGCATAATATTTTTTGTTCGTTACTGTGACGTGGGTTTATATTATATTATATAACACACTGCGAAAGACGCTGGCAACGTCTGTAGTACTGCCCCCCACGTAGTGGTAATACTAATATTATTAACGCGTACAAAAACACAACATATTATAAAACAGCAGAGCCAACTGGTTGACAACACAAAAGCTGGCAACCAAAATCATTTGTGCAACACAAACAACAACAAAAAAGCAACACTGAATTTAACAACATGCTGACAGATAGCCATTAGCGTACTGTGTGAGCACAGTAAATATGTCTGCGCTTCGTTTTGGTAAAACCGATGACCATACTCACAGCTCATTCCACAAACTGATTATCGAGGTCCTCTAACGAGAATTTCGTTTTCTCTAGGTAAAAGTTGGTGAGCTGGGTGGAGATTAACAATACCCGGGGGGTGCTTGTTTGCTGAATGCGGTTTTATTGGGGTTCACGAAGCCAGCGAATCAGCCCGTGTCAGCGGCTCCATTTTTTCTGTTTGTTTTCATCAGGTCATGTAAGTAAATCCGGCAGTATTTCGACCGGAAAATGCAACTTTCGACATTGCAAACATAAATAATCAGACAAAGGTTGAAACCAAACATACGCGTTAAACATAGTAGATATTTTAGACACTTTTATATTTTATTTCCGTTTGCATTTTTACACTGTTATGTATCGTCGAAAGTGATTTGGTGGTTGCGTTGCCTGGCGCTCAGTGGGAGCGGAAGGGAGCCGGCGTGGGGGGCGCTCTGTTCATTTAGAGGATGGTTAACGGGAGCGGTGGGGTGAGGTTTGGCTGGTTTTGCGGTAGGTTTGTATAGTAGTATTGTAACAGATGTATTGAACATTATTTGTATTTGGTTGCGTAACCTTTGAACAACTGTACGGTGTAGCGGCGTGTAAGCATATGATGGTGATAGTACAGGTGCAGTAACATTAATTATTGACAATTATCAGTTATTAATCTTTAATAAAATGCATTTAATTATACATTCTGGATACATACCTATAAACGATAACTAGAAGACGATCTTAATGTTGCCAGTACCATTAGATAAGTGAATGGCAAATAATCGAAACCTTTTTTTTTTTTTAAAGACTACATCGCCTTAGTTACTTTTATTATATCACCTAGTTTATTACGTCATACAATCCATTTTCACAACGTCAGAGTGCACACTACATTTGAAACATTTCGACGTCAACAAATATGAGACATGCTGAAATAGCTGGGTTTTGTTCACAGTCAACCTGAATATGTTGTTACCAATTTCTTTGATTAAATGTGACAGCGTCATCAATAGTTTGAATGTATTACCTTACCTCATTTTTATTTTGTCATGTTTTCTGTTTTTTTTCAGACCTTACTACGTATCCAAACGTCTGACGGATTATTTAACAGTGTTTTTTAAATGGCCATTCCTATAGCGGTCCTGGACTGTGACCTCCTTCTGTACGGTCGTGGGCATCGGACGCTGGACAGGTTCGACATAGAAACGGTGTCAGATGAGTTTTTATTAACTACCTTCGGCTTTCCTCGGGAATTCATCTGCTATTTAGTGGAGATGCTGGGCGAGACTCTGTCGCGCCCCACGCAGAGATCCAGAGCGATTAGCCCAGAAGTACAAATCCTGGCAGCTTTGGGCTTTTACACCTCCGGGTCCTTCCAGACGCGGATGGGGGACGCCATTGGCATCAGCCAGGCTTCCATGAGCCGCTGTGTCACCAACGTGACCAAAGCGCTGGCTGAAAAAGCAGCCGAGTTCATTGGGTTTTCCAGAGAGGAGGCGACGCAACAGCAGGCCCGGGAAGAGTTCTACAGAGTGGCAGGAATTCCCAACGTTCTGGGGGTGGTGGACTGTGTCCATATCGCCATCAAGGCACCCAATGCCGAAGACCTATCTTACGTGAACAGGAAGGGCTTCCACTCCATCAACTGCCAGCTGGTTTGTGACCCGAGAGGCTTGCTGCTGAGCGCTGAGACACACTGGCCAGGGGGGCTGCTGGACACAGCAGTATTTCAGCAGTCATCTCTGAAGAGGCTGTTCGAGGAGCAAGACAGTCATGAAGGCTGGTTGCTAGGTGAGTCTTGAATTACCGTTTTATTTAGGTAAACTGCTGTTGTTTTTACAATGGGCCTCTTTGGTCAGAGTAAAGGGTAATGGTACAGTGCAATCGCTTCATCACAGCAAGCATTCTTTTTTTTTTATTAGGAGATAGCAACTACCGTCTCAAGAAATGGCTGATGACACCTCTTCAGTACCCAGAAACCCCTGCAGAATACCGTTACAATATGGCCCACAGCGCCACGCACGAGATCATCGACCGGACCGTCAGGGCGATGCAGACCCGCTTCTGCTGCCTGGATGGGTCCAAGGGCTATCTGCAGTACTCCCCGGAGAAGTGCTCCCACATCATCCTGGCTTGCTGTGTGCTCCACAATGTATCCCTGCAGACCGGCCTGGACGCCTGGACTTTCGAGCGGACAGAAAACCCAGAGCAGTCAGAGGAAGGGTGCGAGACAATGGAATCCATGGACTCGGAGGCATTCCGGATCCGGCAGGAACTCATACTCGACCATTTCAGTTAATATACTGTCTCAGACAGAAACGAGACTTGAAATATGATCCCGGCTAAGGGATCTCTCCTTGAAGAGTGGTAGAGCGTGCTTCGTCACCCACGCTTGCCCCGTTTATATGCACAATCTTACTGGATTCAAGCTGCCCATTTGAGAAATGGATTCCAGAATCTGCTGCATGTTCTGCATGAAATCACTTTTGAGCTGGAATTGGGGTGGGTGTTTTGATCAGGTTCAGTTTAGAAGCATCAATTCTGCCGAATCTGATTGAGTTTGACATATAAACTCTGCATGTTTGTTTCCAGATTAAATAGTCAGTTACAGAAAGATTGATTCCTTGTGCGTGCGTTTCTGAGCTTTTAACGCTAAAGAGTAGAGTTCTTTAATTCAGTGGGATGTCAGTTTTCAGGATGCTGGTTACAAACTTGCTGTCTTGCCCTCCCAGGTCCACAACCACTCTTTAATCTTCAACAAGCCTTTGATGCTAGTCTGTATTATTCTGATAGTTACAAAAATGTTTCTGTCAGTTTATTTAAAGTGCTTCAAACATTAATTTTTCTGTTCTTTTATTTTCATTTGTGTCCTTACCTATTGTTTAATAAACTGCTGTTGAGACCTTTTGAAATGACTCGTTTTCAATGCCTGTTCGTTCTTTCTTTTGTGCTCTTTAACATTTATCCACAAAGATTCAATCTGTGCTTTATTTTGAACTCCTATCTGTGGTACGAAGCAGCCTTTTTTCATGCCTTTTTCATAAACTTTTGTATTTCTTTATATCGTGGTGCTGCTGCTACCATACATTTTGAGGTGAAAGCCATAATGTCAAACTGAGCTTGCAAACGGTAGCATTTTGTTTCCTCTTACACCAGCTGTTGCTAACTTCACAGTCTGCTGTGCAGGTTTTAAAGTGGTTCAGGTGTCCTGTGATAGAATGTGTCTTATGCTAGTAAAAAAAAGACATTCTATCTTTGTCTGTCCTGTGACTCGTTAAGTGGTTTAAATTTTAAGACTAATACATGTCAGGAAGTGTATTTCGTAGAGAATAATGGATTGCAGGCTGTGTATATAAACACTGACAATCTTGCTAGCGAATCTGATGGAGAAATAAAAAAAAAACGAGCAGAAACAAGTGTCACTTTTTAAATTGTTTTGTGTTTAGAAATACTAAAAGAAACTACTTAAATTCAATGGCCAACCGTTCTTGTTCATTTTCTTCGATTGAAGGCTTCAGAGGAATTGGAATTAGAATGAAGAATGAAGAATTGTTTTTACAAAGGAATTGACCCCATCCCTGTTTCAGATCCTGCTAGAAGACATCAGGGCGCATTTTCATCATTCTCACAACCTCCCGTGTGTGCCTCTGTCCCAGTGTAGATACGTTCTGAAAGATTCACAGGTCATAGCAACCAAGCCTTTTCACTTGGTTAAAGAATATCGCTCTGAGGGCAATAGACTTTTAAAGAACAAGCTGACTTAAATATAATTTATATAGCTAAATTAAGTTATTTTTTATGTAGACTATAGTCTCTGGAAATCTTAACAATGCACTGCTGTGCTTTTGTTTTCATTGCTCGATTGGCAGGCAGTAGGCCCCAGTGAGCTACTTTAAAGCAGGCCTGAAAGGGGATGGCACGATGTCCTGTCAGCCACAATAAATCAAAGTGCAGTTTAATGAGAGCTGGAAAGAAGATTTTACAGAATGAATTCAGATTCAAACCCGCTGTGACGCATGCATGGAGAGAGGAAAAAAAAATACTTCATGGGAAAAGAACAAATACCTTGTTTGCTATAATAAAACTCATTCCCTGGTTTATTCTGTTAATAATTAGTGCCTGTGCTGTGGGGGACAGACTGCCTGCTAGACTAAGTGGTATGTGATTGTAGCACAGAGCAGCAACATTCAACATAGACCTCACAGGGTACAGAACTGTGCACAGTATGGGAACGAGTCTAGTCTTTCTTTAAAGGGCAGATACATTTGCCTGATATACAGTATTGATCCTTTCTTCTTTACATTTTATAATTCACCTTTAGGACATATTCTTTCCAAAGCTAAGGTAAGTAACAATTATTATATTTTTTTTAAAGTACTTGTTGATTGATATTTAGGTATCATTTGAGAAATGCGTTTGCCTCTGTTGTTTTTTTTTATTGGTTTATACTAGAATGTTTTGTAATGTGGGCTATATGTTTTCTGTGTTTGGATGTGAATTCTTAATTTCAGTGCACTGTGTTTCAATCACGTGTTCTGTATTTCTAATTGAAGGGCTTTCTCGTTCTCAGTTTAAACTGCTATACTGTTCATTAGTAAAATAATTATCCAAGAGAAAAATAATTGGACAAATCCTCTTTGTGAGCCATACAAACAGAGCCTACTAACAATCTCCTGGACTAGAGGCAGTGTCAAACATTCACTATATAAAAAAACTTCACTCAAGATGGCCTTTCAAACAGTATTTGTCTGTTAGCTCTGTGTGTTTTGTTGTAGGTTCAACAGATTGAAATGGAATTGGCTAACTCCGTGTAACCCTCAGAAATGCAAATAGTATTAAACAGGTTTAAATGTATTAAAGAACCACCACTGTGTAACTGCTAGACTAAATAAATAATCTTACAAGCAAAGCTAGCAGAGGGATACTGGAAAATGTTTAGCAACAGTCAGGTCTTGTTGTTTACCAATCATTCCATTGTGTGACTTCTCTGGACAGCTCTAGGTAGTGTATTGATGGCAGTGATTGCCAAGGAGAGCTGGCTTCTCCTTAAACCATGACTGAGAGCAGCCAGACGAGGAGGCTGAGTCGAGCCAAACTGGTGGTCCTGGGGCAGGATAACTGTGGCAAAACTGGTGAGAGCTGGGGGCTTATTTCACTGACACTGATAGAAGTCCAGGGATGGAAATGAGACTATTCCAGGTTTTGCTACGAGCTTGATTAGCCACAGTGTATAGGTAACAAGCTCAGGTGTGACTTATTAAAATAGTAAAACCAGGAATGGATCAAACTGCTATGCAATGGGAGTCATATTCCATCCCTGTGCTGTCAATAACAGTCAATTTTAGTCCAAGTTTGTTTACTGTGTTTGTAAAATAATTATTCATCATGCATAATTGTTTAATGACACACGCAAAAGGGAGGTGCACACAATCTCTGCCATTCATTACTAGGTAATGTGGTTTGGGATTTATTTCTGGATCTGCAGCTAGCTTTGAATGTTGTGTTCTGTTTTCTTTCAGCTCTGTGTGTCAGATTCATCACCAAGCGCTTTATTGGAGAATATGACCATAAAAAAGGTAACACACCAATTGTGACAGGATAGCAAAAACATTACTGATCAAAAACAATGCAAAAATCACCTACTCCCTCTCCCAGACACAGAATTTCTCCTTCTTTATGTACATGAGGCTACTCCCCAATTATCTAATGGGCAACGACCACACCTGTGATTGTTGGCGGGGTTAGATTTAACCCTGTCACTGCCAACCTTGCATTCCCACACACACACTATCTACAGAGCTTCTGCCCTGCCACTCCAGACTTTAAAACAAACAAACATACAAAGAAATACTGCTACCTTTATAGGAGACGCTGTTAACTGTCCTGTGTTTTCTTTTTTAAAATCTTAAATAGCGGTAACATACAGGTGTAGAAAAGTAGTGGATAAAGAAGCAATTGACCTTGAGATACTGGACACAGCAAATAAAAAGGTACACAGGCGCATTGAATGTTTTAAATTATTATTATTAGTAGTAGTATTATGGTGGTGTGTTTTTTTTTTACTTTAAAACATCTGAAATAAAATAGATTTTATTTGCAACTTAACTGTTTGCACCCTTTAATTTTAAATTGGAATTCTATAGCAGAATGCTTTTGTACCGTCAGTGTGTAGGACCAGCTGCCAGCTCTCTGGAGAGCTCCATCAAGTGGGGGGATGGCTTCCTCATCATGTACTCTGTGACGGACCGCAGCAGCTTCGAGTCTGTGTCCCGCCTCAAGAGGCTCATAGACCACGTCAAGCAGACCCTAGGTGAGACACGGAGGGGTTATAGTTACCAAAACAGAATTACCAGACGCCTACAGTTCACTGACTGGTTGAATTATGAATCTCTGGAGTTTGTTGCACTGTAATACATGCAGCAATATTTTTTACTGCAGTAATAGCCTCCTGCGCTGTGTTGCAGGTATACCCACGGTTATTGTGGCTAACAAGTGTGACATGGAGAATGGACGTGTTGTCAGGATGGAGGAGGGGCAGTCTCTGGTTAATGATCTAAGGTACTTACTGTTTTGTGTCAGTGTTAGATTTAAGACAATGATCTTCTTTTACAGGCCGTACACCATGAAGTTATATAGTTATTGCCTAAAGAGCTGGGAATATTGGACCCCACACTTTAAATCTCAATAATACCCTCCACAGGTGGCATTGCCCCACATTAGTCAATACGGCAGGCAATTCAGCCAACTATCTGGCGCGAGTGGGATTACTGTAGTAATCTTGCAGCATTGTTTGTTTTTTCTAGGTGTGGCTTCTACGAGCTCTCTGTGGCTGAGAGTTTCCCGGCTGTTGAAGGCGCTGTCTGCGAGCTGATCAGAGAGGTCAGACTGGAGTTCTGCAAACACCTGATCGCCATGGAGAAGCGATCCCGCCTTCTCCAGATGAGACACGCCCTGAAGAGCAGACTCACTCGCAGCAAGACCGTGCAGTGGTGAGGGAGCGGGGAGTCTGGGGTCCAACATTGTTTTTCAGGATCTCAGGACTCAGAAGGGATGACTGCAGAAGTAGTTCATTTTTACATAGGGATTTGCAAAGACTAAAGCTTCTTTTTAGCAACAACACAGCAAGACACATAAAGCAGATTGGCAGGTAGCGGTGAACTAGTCCGTGTGCTAGCAGTAAGAAATAAGAAATAAAAATAAACAAGAGTATCCCAGAAGTTAGGCATCACAGGCTCCATCATAGTATGCTGATTAGGATGCTCTGTTAAATTGCATGCTGTTGACAATCGGCACCACACATCGCAATGATCTCAATTCGTTCTTTGCTTAAAGACATTTCACAAGTGAAAGCAATGGAGAGAAAACCAATCTTAAAAATTCTACCTGTAATGCGTGACTTGGGTGAGACCTTGTATAATATCAGCATGTAATAACCATTGTTAGCGTAATAAATAGCTTATTAAACAATGGCAAGAAAAAATCCTGAGCTCCGATTGGTCAGCCTTGCACTAGACCCGTGATGTTATCCCAGCATAACATCATGGATCTAGTACTGGCAACCTCCTCACTGAAAACCGCGACATATCAATCCGCCACAACACAGGCTAAAATTACACAATTCCTGAAGGGAATTTTACCTTAAACAATAAGCAGTTATGTGGGGCTTAGAGTGGGCTTAAACATTAACCTGAGCTGTAACATTAATATACTATTACAACATCACAATTAATACTTTACTAGTTTGTAAATGGAAAACAGGAACTATTTTATGAGGCGGAATGTTATTTCCACGTGCGTCTAATTAAAATCACTTTTAAACACATGCAATGAGTCTTAGTTGTTGTTTTCTCTTCTACCGTGCGAGTCATTGTACAATAAGAATAATGCACTCCAGGCTGTGTGTGTGCTGAAAGTGACATTTCATGTTCCCTTAGCTTTAGACTAACTTTGGCTCTGATATTTGGGTTTGTATTTAATTTTTTTTTAAGGTTGACAATTTAGGTATTAGAGGGTTTAGAATGGCTGGACTTGCAGCTTGCATCAGCCTTCCCAGGGACAGACTTTACATTCTGGGGAGACCATTATATGCAATGCATGGTAAATACAGTTGAAATACACTCAATATCAAAATCATACAATTAAAACCAGAATTCATACAAGAAAATGTCTGAAGTACAATAAACATTTTACACGAGGGGGCACATGCAAGTGTCCTATTCAAGTGTTCCCTATTCAAATGAAACCTTATATATAATTTTTTTGGTTTGTGTTTAACAAAGTGGAAGATATATATTTTGCGCACATTGTGTTATTTTAATTATAATCGCTGTGCACAAGGTTAAAAAAAGAAAAG
Organism: Polyodon spathula; assembly: GCF_017654505.1. NCBI lineage: Eukaryota > Metazoa > Chordata > Actinopteri > Acipenseriformes > Polyodontidae > Polyodon > Polyodon spathula. The sequence continues at coordinate 2,957,545 of NC_054550.1, read as the reverse complement.
TTGTGTGTACAGAGAGCAGAAAGGGAGACATAACTCCATATTCTACTAGACAATATCTACTTTCTACAAAAGACCTGCTGTAATGTTCTGTAGCCATTTAATTTTGTAGGCATGCTTGTGATGTGGTGAGGGGGTCTTGCCTTGCTCCCTGTCTTTAGTGTTCTACAGCAGGCTATTACAGATTTGGACAACTTGACAGTTTTTTCTTAAAGATCTGGTGCACTGCAGGTATTGACAGAAATTAGGTGAAACCATGACTCAATATAAGTTTTTCAAATAGTAGAACGCAATAAAGGATCTCTGGGTACATCTATTTTTTAATTGCAAACTTGTACATCAGTATCCTTCACTATAGGATGTATTGTAGAACGCTTATTAAATTAATGGGTTTCAGTTCTTTGAGTTTGTACCTCATTAAAAACACAAAACCCTGATCGGTCTTGTCAACGTGTTGTTTCAGTACGAGCATGCCCGAGTTAAAAATGTAGAAATCATACAGTACCCGAAGAAATATGTCAAAAGCCAAGTAGAACATCTTTTCCTTGAGTATTTTAGTTGTTTTAATGATTATGTATGCAAGCGAACAATCACCTTTGTTACAATAGCATTGAACTTCAATGGTCATGCTGTGTAGGTCTAATCCAGGATCATTCATTTATAGACACTAATATGATAACCTAACTCCAGACACATCATGCTGGTGGTTCACATATAATTACTGTTGAGCAGAGATTTGTTCTTCTAATTTAGTGTCTGCACACTGTAGCAGTGACCTGCTCCAGCAGTGACAATGGACGCAGGCAGCCCCTAAAATGGCTTTGTCCGCCCCAATCATCCCACTGTTTTTTTTTTTTTTTTTTTTTTTTATTTATTTGTCTGAATTAGTCTACTGAAACTACCAACAAGGAGTCTCTACCAAAAGGAAGGATAGACTGATCAAGGATGAATCTAATGATCAAGTTGTAGTTGGTATATTAGCATCATCATCTAAACCTTTGCATGTGTTTCACCAGGTGGCTGTCTTTGTGGAGTTAAGTGAACTTCATCTGATTTGCTGTCAAAACAAACAAATTTAATAAAAACCACAACATGTTCAGCACAAGGAATAATTTGTTAAGGCAACTGTTAGTGTGTAGCTGCACACAGTACACTGCGTGCCGTTTCCAAGCAACCCAAGACAATGCATTCAGTAATTTGGCAGAACCTTTTACTAAATTGTACTATTAAATTAACACTAATAAAATTAAAAAAGAAAAAAAAGGTGTCTTTTTTTTTGTTTTACAAATACCTGTAAATGAATTCATTTATTAGGAAAACATAACAAAATAATTGATTAAAAAAAAAAAACTACTTTCCAGGTTTCAAATCTGTTCCAATTTGTAATGCAATTGTGACTGTCTGTACATTAGTGCAGTGCAAACCTCTAAAGGACTCTACAAAAACTAGAAGTGTTTTGATTTTTTTTTTTTTTTATTATTTGCAAGAGTTTATTAGGCAAAAAAAGGCATGAGTACCAGATATGTAAAGTATGTATTTACATAACACAAATGTAAAAAATACTACGTTATAAATAGTTGTGTCAGTCTGCCATTGGTAATACAGAAGAACTTTGGATCTACTTTTCTAAGAGGTCTCAACAATACGATCAAAACTTCACAGGGGCCCAATAAAAACAAACATATTCCTCTATGTTTTGTTCATTTTTTTTTTTTTTTTTTTTTTTTGTCAGCTTCACTTCAATTACCAATATATACATTTTTTTAACAATATGTTAAAAAACGATTTAAAAAAGGTGCCAATCTTGATAGCAAGTTCTGATAAGGAAAACCTAAAAACTCAAGTAAATCATGTGCAAAGTATGGATGACGAAGCACACGTCAGATAGACCTGGTCAAAGAGCATGTCCATATTCCCAGGGATTATTGTCTTGGATACTTTTCTCACTCCTCTTAGGAACTTCTTTTTTATTTGTTTAAAACCCAGCTGGCCTTGAACTGGTGCATGTGCTTAGGATATGTAATTGCTTTTGATATAAACTTGATATGTCATGTGTCAATAAACCAATTAACACGTCACTTTAAAACACTAGAGGTATTTACAGCATCTGAAAACTTTGTATGTTTTTTTTTTTTGTGCAGCACCCCTTTTCAATGATACAAACTCGAGCTGTCTGCTTTATCATTTGGAGAATCGAGAAAACAGTTCCTGCGACCCCACTGGTCTGCTAACAGTTTAAAGAAACCTACACCTTGCATTTAAATTATGTTTTGTATCAATATTGTCATCATTATTTTTATATTTAAAACAAATTGCATCACCTTTTCTTTCTTGCAGGTATTTTAAGTTTCTTTTTCTTTAGCAATGAATCACGAACATATATGAGGTGCAGCATAATTAAACCAAGTACCCTGCATAAATATCTCCATAAACATAACTCTTAAGAATTCATAGGAATCTAGAAGTCCATGTGAGATACTTAATCTATATTTCAGAATCTGGACTGCAGCAAAATAAACCCAACAGGTTTACATGCAGCGGCTTGATAGTGAATCTGTGAGTTTAGCAACAAAGTCTCCTCCTCCTCCTCAAGTCACAACAGTATGCAAACCACAGAACTCTACTGACATGCTACTCTGTGACATTTTAAAATGACAGAAATGAACATTTCAAAACATTGCTCAGGCCACCTTTAAAAATGAACCTTTCCCCAATGATCTTTTTAAAACAAAATGCATATTAAAAAAAAAAAAGCTCTCCTTTTTTTATTCTTTTCTTTTAAAAGAGGGTTTCTTTACAACAGGCTTGGGCTCTTTAGGGTCCGATGGTTTTACTAGTTCCTCTCTTTGCTTCTTTGTAAAAAGGAAGTCCAACATCTTTAACCCTTAAGACATTCCAGTTCATTATTATAAAAACATTATGCTGCAACACTTTTAAAGGATCAATGATTATTAACAATTTACAAAAGTCTAGCTTGGTGCAACAAGCTTACTGATTTGTTGCCAGGGGCTCCTAATTGCATCTTTCCTTTTTTTAAATTTAAAATGATATTACAAGACAATTCCCTGCTGGATTTGGATATAATAGCATTTGGCAGTTCAGAATTTAACAGACGACATCAAGTGTATTTTATATACAAAGAACATTTTCTTTTAAAAAAACAAAACTATGTACAGAAACAACTCCAGTTCTAACACCCTTTTAATAGAAATTGCTGTTTTTGGAAACAGAAAAGCACTTTTTTTTCTTGATCTTTTTTTTTTATTATTATTTTTAAATAACACTAGGAAGACCTGAATATTTTTTTTTTTCTATTAAAAAAAAATCCCCAGAAATAAATAATTTTTGAGATTGCGTTTTTGCTTTGTTGACACTGACTCACAAAACTCACTACATAGGACTGACACTATTTCCTATAAATTACCATGCATGTTCCGGTGTTACTCCTTTGTCACACTGGCCAACCTGTAAATAAATGCACTTTCTTACTTTTTTTTTTTTTTTTTTTTTTTTTTTAATTATTAAAAAAAGCAAAAAAAACAGCAGCAATTTGAAACAGTACCATGTGCTGCTTTTGGATGCTTCACCAACAACAGTGGTGACTTTGGACGTTCGTCAATTTGTGGTGGCGATATCTAGGGGGGGCCCTACACTGTACAGTACCACAGTGTTTCTGGGGAAGGGTTATCTACCCAACCCATGGTTTCTTATGTAGCGATCCATCAATGCCCAAAGTATCTTGGTTATCAAAAATGCCGCAATACTTCTGTTATCTCCTCATCTTCAAATAAATACTGTGTTCAACATATTAAACCCCTTCTGTTTTTTTTCTCTCACATCTGCACGATTTGTTCTGGTTTAATATTAAATATCAGTCCAAACGTACTCTCGAGCAGAACCCTAGGGCAAATAAGAGTCTTTGGACATTTTGACCTTACTCCCCCTAGCTAGAAATGAAGACTAAGAGAACCTAAGAACAATCCCCAGAAGGAGGTCTTGGCGACTGTTGCAGGCACACACTGGTGTGATGTATTTTTAAATTGGCATGATGCTGGTACAAAAGCCCCCCTCCCCATCCCCTTCCCCCTTGAAGCTGGCACTCTGGATGGGAATCTGCCGTTAACACAGTCCAATATTTCACAACAACAGAAATTATATATAGATTGGCAACTTGGGCACCTCCGGGTGCGAGTGGGTACTCTGAGCGTTCAGCAAGGATCTGGCTCCTTTGTATTACTGTGGGGTTATTTCATGTCTTCAGAGCTGTTACAGTTCACTGCAGGGGGCGGAGAGGGTTCTGAGGTTTTGTTGTTGCTGCTGCCGCTGTTGTTGTTGTTGTTGACACAGTCTGTACCATTAGAGATGCCCTCTGCGTTCGTGTCAATGGATTTCACAAGGTCGATGCCTTGAATGAGGCGGACGAGTCGCTTCACCTTTTCCAATGAAGACTGCATGTCTTTTTGTCTTGCTAAAATCGTGTTCTTGTTCTCCATGCATTTCTGGGAGGGGGAAAAAAAAAAAAAAAAAAAAAAAGTAAAAAACGAGAGAATTTCAGTTCAGTATTATGCCATGGATTCTTTTATTTATTTTTTGTCTCAAGCTAATATTTAGTTGCACTTACTGTTATCGAGTTACTCAGCTGTTTGACTCGCTGTTCCAGCTGTTCCCGTTCCTGTTTCAACTCTGCACTCCACTTCACCAGTTTCTGCTTCTCCTCCTCTTTTGCTGCAAGAGAAGGCGAGAAACTCAGACACCCTGCTGACAGCTGTCACTGGACTCTAGTTTTATGTTTTATACTGCAAGCCCGACTTTCCCAGCATAATCTGCATGGGACCACGTGTCACAGAGACGGCCGAAGTGGGCGGCGTCAGAACCAGGTCAAAGGTACGGCCAGTGGGCACGTCACCACAGGACAGCAAATGAATGAAAAACAAACGCAAAAAGGACACAAACCACAGGACAGATGAATGAAATGAAATGATGATGGCGCTTGCTTGCGCCGGTTTATTGCAAAATAAAAGGGTTGAACAAACAAACAGAAAAAGGACACGGCACTGGTAGCCAAAATAAAACAGACAAACAAAAAAACGGACTAATACTTAACAAAACGGTGGACGCACAGACACTGACAAACACGGTGAGCGGATACTTTCCCCTATTATTATTACTGCTACTGCTTATTTTCTCCGTCTCCAATCCCGTTCTCCGCTCACCGAACACCCAACCACCAGTATGTGCCAACGTGCATCTATATATACTATTGTGCTGGGATTCAATTACCAATTAATTATTCACTTGAATCCCAGCACGTGAATTAATAAAGTGCAATTCCCCGTGCTCACATATTACTACATTTTACTTGCACGTGAAGTGCTGTGCAATCCTCGTGCCTAAATACACATATACACAATTATACATTTTAAACACTCGTGTTACACAGACCCGTTTATATCCCGTGTACCAATGTCTATACACCAACATTTAAACACACCACACGCAACACATAACAGATAATATACACAGGGGCGGGCACTTTGTTACATATACCCCCTCCTGTGCAAAGCACACATGGCCTCAATGGCCACCTCCCCCCTTAAAAGCCCAAAAGTCCCGCCCAAAGTCCTTGGCCAGGACCAGAGGCTTCCAGGGGCCCACAGGTCGTAATGCTGTCAGCAGGGTAGCATTCTCCTGCCAGGGTAGTCCTAGCAGCGGAAAGGCTGCTTGGGGTGTGGTCTCCTGACCTTCCCCCTCCTTCGGCGCCGGCAGCTCCCCTTGGTGGGGCTTCAACCACCGTTCTTCCTGCAGGGAAGAAACTGCAGAGGGAGCAGGTCTCCGGACCTCCCCCACGATCTCCGGCGGAGAAACTGCTGCTGGGGTTGGCGGTCTCCAGACCTCCTCCCCCTCCTCCGGCAGCGAAACTGCTGCTGGGGTTGGCGGTCTCCAGACCTCCTCCCCCTCCTCCGGCAGCGAAACTGCTGCTGGGGTTGGCGGTCTCCAGACCTCCTCCCCCTTCTCCGGCAGCGAAACTGCTGCTGGGGTTGGCGGTCTCCAGACCTCCTCCCCCTCCTCCGGCAGCGAAACTGCTGCTGGGGTTGGCGGTCTCCAGACCTCCTCCCCCTCCTCCGGCAGCGAAACTGCTGCTGGGGTTGGCGGTCTCCAGACCTCCTCCCCCTCCTCCGGCAGCGAAACTGCTGCTGGGGTTGGCGGTCTCCAGACCTCCTCCCCCTTCTTCGTGGCCGGCAGCTCCCCTTCGTGGGGTTCCGGCCACAGTACTTCCGGCTGTGATGCGGAGCGGCGGGCAACCCCAGGCGATGCAGAGCGGCGGGCAACCCCAGGCGATGCAGAGCGGCGGGCAACCCCAGGCGATGCAGAGCGGCGGGCAACCCCCCAGGCGATGCGGGAGCGGCGGGCAACCCCAGGCGATGCAGAGCGGCGGGCAACCCCTTGGGCGAAGCAAGGCAGGCATCCTTGGGCGAAGCGAGGCTGGCATCCTTGGGCGAAGCGAGGCTGGCATCCTTGGGCGAAGCGAGGCTGGCATCCTTGGGCGAAGCGAGGCTGGCATCCTTGGGCGAAGCGAGGCTGGCAGTCAGGACAAGCTGGGGTGCGGGTGTTGGCCCTCTTTTCGGCCACTGCAGCCGGGAGGTTCTTCCCCGTGCTTCCCTCAGCAGCCTATGCAAGGGCTGCTGAGGACCGCCAGCATCTAGTCCTGGCCCTTGTGGTGCAGGGAGAGGCAGCTCCTGCTCCTCTCCCCCTGATGGAGGTGGAGGCAGAGGAAGCTCCAGCTCCTCTCCTCGTGATGGTGGGGGAAGTGATACCAGCAGGCATTCACCCTCTCTGGTGGGGGAAGTGATACCAGCAGGCATTCACCCTCTGCTGGTGGGGGAAGTGATACCAGCAGGCATTCACCCTCTGCTGGTGGGGGAAGTGATACCAGCAGGCATTCACCCTCTGCTGGTGGACAGGGACCCAGCAGGCATTCACCCTCTGCTGCTCCTGTGGCCACCTACGTCCGTAGTGGACCGCGTCACCCTCTGCTGGTGGGGGAAGTGATACCAGCAGGCATTCACCCTCTGCTGGTGGGGGAAGTGATACCAGCAGGCATTCACCCTCTGCTGGTGGGGGAAGTGATACCAGCAGGCATTCACCCTCTGCTGGTGGGGGAGGTGAGACCAGCAGGCATTCACCCTCTGCTGGTGGAGGTGGCAGAGGCAGAGGCAGCTCCTGCTGCTCTCCCCCTGCCGGTGGAGGTGGCGGAGGCAGAGGCAGCTCCTGCTGCTCTCCCCCTGCCGGTGGAGGTGGCGGAGGCAGAGGCAGCTCCTGCTGCTCTCCCCCTGCCGGTGGAGGTGGCGGAGGCAGAGGCAGCTCCTGCTGCTCTCCCCCTGCCGGTGGAGGTGGCGGAGGCAGAGGCAGCTCCTGCTGCTCTCCCCCTGCCGGTGGAGGTGGCGGAGGCAGAGGCAGCTCCTGCTGCTCTCCCCCTGCCTGCCGGTGGAGCTCTCCCCCTGGCGGAGGCAGAGGCAGCTCCTGCTGCTCTCCCCCTGCCGGTGGAGGTGGCGGAGGCAGAGGCAGCTCCTGCTGCTCTGCGCCTGCCGGTGGAGGTGGCGGAGGCAGAGGCAGCTCCTGCTGCTCTGCGCCTGCCGGTGGAGGTGGGAGCGGCGTGTAGTCTCCTGGTGGTGGAGGTGGGAGCGGCGTGTAGTCTCCCCTTGTTACAGGGGACTGGTGCGGCTCTCCCTCACTTGCAGGGGACTGGTGCGGCTCTTCCTCCCTTGCAGGAGACTGGTGCGGCTGTGGAGACAGCGGTGGGACCTCTGCCTTCCTCTTCCCCTTTCTCTGCCACCTCCTCACCTTCCTCTCCTGCGGCAGTTCCTCCTCTCCTTCCTGGTAGGGGCAGCGCACCACCGGGTGCCCAAACTCCCCACAGGCAAGGCACCAGCCCTGGTCCTCCAGACCACCGAGGAACTCCTCCAGGTCCTGGCAGCCATCTCTCCAGTCCCAGCCTTCCATGTTTTATTTTTTTTTTGTTGTTGCTGTTTTTTTTTTTTTTTTTTTTTTTTTTGACAAAACACCTCTCCTGGTCTGACGCTTGGAGGCGCTGTTTATCCCACGCAGGACACCACGTGTCACAGAGACGGCCGAAGTGGGCGGCGTCAGAACCAGGAAAGGTAATGAAATACACAAAACACAGGACGGATGAAATGAAATGAAATGATGATGGCGCTTGCTTGCGCCGGTTTATTGCAAAATAAAAGGGTTGAACAAACAAACAGAAAAAGGACACGGCACTAGGTAGACAAACAAAAAATTAAACAGAAAACAAAACGGTGCACGCACAGACACTGACAAACACGGTGAGCGGATACTTTCCCCTATTATTATTACTGCTACTGCTACTGCTTATTTTCTCCGTCTCCAATCCCGTTCTCCGCTCACCGAACACCCAACAACCAGTATGTGCCAACGTGCATCTATATATACTATTGTGCTGGGATTCAATTACCAATTAATTATTCACTTGAATCCCAGCACGTGAATTAATAAAGTGCAATTCCCCGTGCTCACATATTACTACATTTTATTTGCACGTGAAGTGCTGTGCAATCCTCGTGCCTAAATACACATATACATTTTTAAACACTCGTGTTACACAGACCCGTTTATATCCCGTGTACCAATGTCTATACACCAACATTTAAACACACCACACGCAACACATAACAGATAATATACACAGGGGCGGGCACTTTGTTACAGACCATTAACCGACTATCGTTTTGCATTATAATGACACTTGATCGTATTAGGTTTTATTTTAATACAGAACATGGGGATTTAAAAGACTGAATGGTGTACCCATCTCTTTACAATGAACCCCCTTAATTCAGAGGTGTGTAGTTTCAGGTAATATTTGTTCTGGTAGCACATACCTGCTTTATATGCAATATAGGAATGAACAATAGCCAGTGTTCCAGGCCACGGGATTGCTTCTTCTTTCTTCAAAATCTGAAACAGATAATATAACAACAAATAACTGAAATATTTGTTTGGCAACATTTAAGCTTAAAGTATAACAAGCAAGTCACATGCCAATGAGACCCAGGGGTGTTATAATGGTTTGTGGACAGGACTCTTGAGGAGAATGTGGAATGAAGTTTGTATCATAGTGTTTCGTTCCACCGTCAGCAGAGGGATATATTAACATCCCTAACCTAGCTCGCCATGTCCTAGACTGCGATACCTTTGAGAATTTGTCCCTAGCAAATTTCATCACAACTGGATGACAGATGCAGAATCAGACGCCACCACAACATCCCGAAGCTGGGATGAGCGATTTTAAAACCTCAATCATACACTCCATGGAAAAACGAAACAAAAAACAACACAACAACCTCAGTCCACCCACACAAGGGCCATCGAACATTTTCCCACAATACTGACTGCATGAGCATTAGTTAGGACCATCAACGCTTCAAATAGCAAGGGCTTTACTTTATCGCAGTGTGAAGCACTGCTATTTCAATTTCACTCCTCCCCCTCCACTGCCCCGCCCCATTAAGCAGGATTCGGAGGCATATCTAAGTGGTTTCTATGCTACAGGACACTTGTCAGTATTTACCTGGTCTTGACATTTGGGACAAATCCACATGCCTTTAGGAATGGTTTTCAATGGTGGGTCCAGGCAGTCCAGATGGTACACGCGTGAACACGTGTCACACATGAGCAACTGCCCACTGCGCCTGCACACAGTACAGAAATCCTCGTGGATGTCTCCCTGTCGGGAAGAATTGCACTTTGTCAGTATTATTACAGCGCAAGTCCTGACTAACTGGATACACAGTATACCGAGGGGTGGGAATGAGGAACGTGATGTCCATTACAAAAGCTCATCCAATCATATTGTGAAAATGCACGGGTGGTGGTGGTTGGGGGGGGGGGGTTGCAATTTATATATCCGTTCAAACCTGAGCATGTCTACCAATAATGCACAAGTGCAAATGTCTACTGTTTTTACTATTATTACATAAGACACTGCAAATGCACTGCTGCTGCTTATCTTTCATGAAGAGATACATAATTGTGTGCCACCCTGTATTAAAAATAAAAGACGACGACAAATTCCATCAGAAAACCCTTTTGTTTTAGTCGCACAGCACTGGGTGGTTATGAGCAGACACTTAACCTTCAGACTCAGACTCCGGGATGGCGCATGTACGCGATGCATGTTTGACCTCCTTTTTTGCCCTTGCCATAAAGCAGGCTGGTGTTATAAAATGTCACAGCTGCACTGTACAGCGCTGTAAACAAATTAACATTTGGTTGTTTCCGAGTAATGTTCCACGGTCACTAACCCTGTAACGCTCTGTACACACATTACTGAAAAAGAATACACTCTACCGCTATAATGATATTTATTTATGCATTAAATAGTTGTACTAGAGAGGAATTCATTAACCCACCCGCTCCCTTCATCACAGTTGTTATGAATATCATTGTTCATGTTTAATTCTGTATGGTAGATATACTCTATAACTGGGGTGTCCAATCCCGGTCCTGGAGGGCTATTCCACTCCAGGTTTAACAGGTAATATGAGATAATAAACTGCTTCAGGGTATGGATGCAGATTTAATTGGTGCAATCATACAATTTAGAACAGGGCTGGAACAAAGACCAAGGCTGGAAGGGTCATTTGGCCACCCCTGCTCTATGAGCTGTTCACAGACTAGAAAGACTAGACAAAGGCATTCACTTTAGTATTAAAAATACTAAGTTGTATCCAGAAGCCTTGACAAGGTTGGAAATGCAGACAGGACAGGGAAGTTTTGTTCCCTACTTTAGCAATAATGGATGCTGTTGTAAAGGTAGAAAAGATAACATTGTTACTAAGTGTTCTTCTTCCCTGGTTTAGTTCAGAGGGGCTACTTACATCCCCAGAGCTGGGGCTAGGCAGAGGTAATGACTGGGCCGGTGTTGGGAAATGAAAGCCCCCAATCCCTGTCTTTTCCGGGCCAGGGGAGGCAAGCTGACTGCAAGGAGGGGAGGTGGGGGTAAGGGACCCCAACTCCAACACTGTGTTGTATTTAGGAGGACGACCTGAACACAGCAACAACAAAAAAAAGGAACATATTTTTCTAACATACCTTTGACAAGGGATCCTCATTGGCTAGCATGGAAATAAAAGAGGAGGAGCATAGACAGGAAGTTAGTGCACACAAGCAAAAGTTTGAGAAAAAAAAGCAGCAAAAAGCACACATTTAATAAAAATGAGCATGTTAAGCAAGCAATATTGTTTAGAACCATATTAAAAGTAATAAAAGCCTAACGTAATAAACAGCAAAAATTATACAGCAACAGAACCCTGGACAGAAGTTTAATTTTGTTAATTTGGCTAACACATTCTGTAAAATGACTGTGTGGTTTATAAAGACTGAAACTATAAGTGTGTCACTGACATTTCTGTAATTATTTAGAATATAAAACACAACTGTAAAAACAGTTTTCCAGCCTGTCACTAGTTATTTATATCCATGCATAAATATATTGTTTTTATTTTTTTTTTTAAATTAATATCAACAAATAAAAGCAAATTAACCCAGATGCACAAATAAGCAGACATAGCCCCAAATAAGCCAAGAAAAAACAAAAAGTATAGAAGCAATAAAATATATATATTTTTTGTTATCAAAAAGTCACTGCTTATACAGTATACTGCTGGTCAGCAAGCCAAGTTTACACCATTTAACATCATGACAGGCATACAGTAATGTCTCCTTCACAGCCACCTTGATCAGCAGCAATGCTTGATATGAGAGGCCGTTTATTCCTCTCTAAAGTTAACGAGACTCGTGGGACACCTCGCTTAGAGAGCGGTTACAGAAAAGCAGCATTATAGTTCTTTCAGCTTCAACATTTGTTTGCAAATCACATAAAAACTAGACAGATTATGCAAAAATGTCTACTTTAAAATAGTTAAATAAAAATAAATACTCATATTGATTAAGAAAATATGATTCTTAAGAAGACCAACCTAGTAGACTGCCCAGATTGTTTACATCCCCAGTAAAGACAGTTTTATCTAACAGGACATGAGCTGACAATTTTGTGACATAGTAACATGAGCAATACCAACCTCTCTTCCTTGTCCCAGGATGCATTGGGCTGTTCAGGTAAGTTACAGCACTTTTCTTCCTCTGTAAATAAAGCAAGCCATCACTAGGAACACTCCTTGCGATGAAAAGGCCACTAGAAAAAGTGTACTTAAAGTTTGCACACACAAATCTAAATGTAGTCTTCAGTCCAGCACATTCTTTGATCATCCACCCACTGTAAAATTCCATCTGACAAAACCCTGTGTCCCCAGCTTAGAATGAGAAGCATACTGATTTATAAACCTCACATACTAATATAACTTCCCATCCACTGCAGAATTTAATGTTAATACCTCGGGCTCAAACACTGCTCCACTGTACACTGGGTTAGCAGTGGTCCTTCGTTTACGCTCTTGTCTCCTGCTCTGGATTTCTGTTTAAAAAAAAAAAAAAGAAAAAAGCTTAAAAGGAGAGTTTATCAAACTAAAAATTAAACAAACACTGGCCTTTGTGTGTCTTTCTTTTTTGTTTTTCTTTAAACTTTGATTCTATCAGAGTAAGTCTCAGTTCTGCATTTTCACATTGAATTTGGTCAGATATTTTTGTGGGTTGTAGTAATATATAGAGGGAGTCTGAGAGAAAAAAATGACACCAAAGTTTGGTGCTTGTTTCATTTGTTTGGTGTGCAAGGTAATCAAATATGCAATCCTCAGGTGTGAAAAAGTTATTGCCCCACCCCTAGTTAACGTAACCCAATTAAAAGGGATAATTAAGGTCAGCTGTTTGAATACTTTGGTTAACAATCAGGCTTGATTTGGGCCAGCCCTGACCAATATAAATCTGACTAACTTTGGCCCTTACCATCAGAGTGAAGTTGTCAGCACACAGGTTCTAGAGGCACATCATGCCATGCTCAAAAGAAATTCCTGAAGACATTCGGAAAAAAAAATTGTTGATGCCTATCAGTTTGGAAAGGGTTACAAAGCCATTTCTAAGGCTCTGGGGTGCCACCAAACCACAGTCAGAGCCATATTGTCCAAATGAAGAAAGTTTGGAACAGTAGTGAATCTTCTCAGGAGTGGCCATCCTGCCATAATCTCTCCAAGAGCAAGGTGTAAAATCGTCCAGGAAGTCACAAAGAACCCTAGAACAACACTCGGGGATCTGCAGGCCTCTGTCGCCTCGGCTATGGTCAGTGTTCATAACTCCTCCATCAGAAAAACATTGGGCAAAAATGGGATTCATAGCAGAGTAGCAAGGCGGAAACCACTGCCCACTAAGAAGAACACAAATGCTCATCTCAGGTTTGCCAAAAAGCACTTGGATGATCCTCAAGAGTTTTGGAACAATATTCTATGGACAGACGAGTCAAAAGTGGAACTTTTTGGCCAACATGGGCCCTTATGTCTAGCGAAAACCAAATACTGCATTCCACAGTAAGAACCTCATACCAACAGTCAAGCATGGTGGAGGTAGTGTCATGATTTGGGGATACTTTGATGCATCAGGACCTGGACGACTTGCCATCATTGAAGGAACCATGAATTCTGCTTTGTATCAGAGAATTCTACAAGAGAATGTCAGGCCATCCGTCCGTGAGCTGAAGCTGAAGTGCATCTGGCTCATGCAGCAAGACAACGATCCGAAACACATAAGCAATTCTACATCAGAATGGTTGAAGAACAAGAAATTTAAAGTTTTGGAATGGCCTAGTCAAAGTCCAGACCTAAACCCCATTGAAATGTTGCGGCAGGACCTGAAACTAACAGTTCATGCTTGAAAACCCACAAAGGTCACTGAGTTGAAGCAGATCTGCATGAAGGAGTGGGCCAAAATTCCTCCACGGCACTGTGAGAGACTGATCAATAACTACAGGAAGCGTTTGGTTGCAGTTATTGCTGCTAAAGGTGGCGTAACCAGTTATCGAGTCTAAGGGGGAGATTACATTTTCACACAGGGGCATTGGGTGTTGCATAACTTTCTTTAATAAATTTAAATAAGTATCAAAATTGTGTGTTATTTGTTCACTCAGAGTCCGTTTTATCTAATATTAGATTTTGCTTGAAGATCTGATAACATTCAGTGTCAAAAATATGCAAAAATGTAGAATATCAGACAGGGGGCAAATACTTTTTCACAGTACTATATATAAGAAACTTATCAGGTGTTACCCGATATAGACTTACCTTCAAGATGATCATGTGTCACCAAACCTAGTGATACCATGAAGGCAAGTTTCTAGACAGAGAAAGAACAAGTGCGTCAGTAACACACACACCCCTCTCCCGTCAAGGCTGTCAATATAGAATCAGAGCAATTAGTATGAACAAGTAGACCACCAGGACCTACATCCACAGTTTCTACAGAGACCTCAATGGAACCCATTTCTTTCTCTTTTTCCCCGTTTCGGGAAACCCTACGACTGTTCCAGCATTCAAAAAGATATTCTAATAAATCTAGGCATGGGTGTCATAACTGACCCATTACAGAATAACATCCAGACAAGACTGAAGGTTATTTTACATTGGTACGCCTTTGCTGTCATGTAGTGCGAGGTCTGTGTGATACAGCTATAAAATTCAGCAGAACTTCAATAACCAAAAGGCTATGAAAGTCTTGAAAAAAACGTTTTTTTTTGCTAGGACTGTTTTGTGCAGAGGCAGTCTTAAATTTTAAGCATTGATGATGCCACAGTAAGGATGGAAATAAGATTATGACTGCATAGCAGTTTCACCCATTTCAGTTTACTGCATCTCGATCAGCCACAGAGTATAGATAACTAGCTCGGATTTGTCTTGCTAAACTCCAGTAGTAAAACCAGGAATGGATCAAAACAGCTATGCAATGGAAGTCTGGTTTCCATCCCCACACAGATGCAATACCTGTGGGTTCTCCTCGCGTTTGGGCTTGGGGGCAGGCGGGGGAGTCGAAGGCATGCTCAGAGATTGCTTCTCTTCTGTCCCACCCTGAGTTTTAACAGTCTGGAAAAAACAAAAAAAGGGCATTAGCTACATATTTTTCTCTCTGGCGAGCCAGCTTTCAAAAACATGACTAATATCATAATACATTTCTTAAAAACAAAACTTAGGAGGTGTTGATACAGTGGGTTGATGAAGTCAAGGCTATTGTATGAAGTACTGCAACACACTTTTTTCACTCAAATTTTATGGGTGTGCCAACAGGATTCACACTTTCAAAAGAAACATCTATCTTCAATCCCCACACAGACTAATGAAATGTATTTATTTTAGTTAAAAACAAAAACAGAGATCCCTCCAGAATACCCATAGCTGGCTGGCTGGCTTTATCTTACCTTCGTTTCAATGTTGGCTTTGCTGAGCTGGAGAGTCTGTGGCCCTGCTATCCTGGTCCCGGGTGTCGTGATAACAATGCCAGTCAGCTGGCCAGTTGGAAGTGTTTTCGCGATGGTGGCACAGGGCTGGCCGTTCAATATCCGTACCTGGTGAATGGAGCCCGTGGCCGAAGGCAGAGACGTAGTGGTTAGTTTTGTGGTTAGCATCACAGGCCGCTGAAGGAGCTGAGGAGCCGCTAACATGGGCGGTGGAGCTGGCGCGATGGGAACATTGTTGGGCGTGGTGGGTTTGGGTCGCACCTAGGAAGGAAGGACAGGGACTCTATCATGCACAGACTAACAGATGCCATTTTGCCATCTTTTTTTTAAATTTGTAGGACACTTAAGTCCAGAGCATATGCTTGCTATGTAACAAAGGGCTTGAGGATCACTTTCCAACTTGATCCAAAAGTCTTCAGTAGTAGACAGCAGTAGTCCTTACAGAAATACTCTGTTAGATTCGACTTCCTTTTCACTGCCCCACTGTCATTGTTGCAGTTAAACTTTAGAAGTCTCTGATGTTACAACACCACAGCACGGTTATCTCCACAAGCATGTAATATATACTTAGAAATGCTAAATGTACTGCTGAAGCTAAAAATCAGCTTCCCACTGCTCCTATCCTATCTTCTCTCGTGTTGAGTGAGGGAAAAAATGCTGTTAAAAAATGTTGGGGTAATTTCTCAAGAGACTGGCAGTAAATAATGAAATGAATAAATGGAGCTCCACAACCTGTAATCAAACCTTCTTTTATAGCTCTAGTAAAAAAAAAAAAAAAAAAAAAAAAAAAAAAAAAGGGAACAGAAATAGCTATGAGGTGAATGAAAATACCCCTTAAAAAAAAAAATTCCGAACAGCTTGATTTTAATTCATATATTGACGTGCATAAAAGGCTGCGGTGCTAATAGAAATAGCACAAACACACAGGTCATTGACGGGAACGTGTCAACGTACTTTTAAAGTTTACATAAGTTTTCAATACTGTAAATATCGTTTGCCACTGGGATAAACATTGTTGCAATGAAGATCCAGCTGTTACGAACCTGTGGCAGAAAGTTGGGTCGAGGTGTCAGTCTGGGAGGAGGGATAAACTGAGGAACTTTGGACTTAGGACTCGCCTGGGCATAGTTTGATAGCCTGAACCTGTTGACAAATATAAACCTTTATAAGCAGCATTTGTGACTATACAACAGCCCTAACTACCATGGGCAAATTGCAGCAGTTTCGTGGAAGGTGAAAAATGACTGAAAAACAAACTATTTTTTATTAATTATAATTTATTTATTTAAATATTTAAAAGGAAGATTGAACTTCTCTAATATTAATTAAACTGACTAAATATATATATTGATTTTATATATATATATATATATATATATATATATATATATATATATATATATATATATTTTTTTTTTTTTTAACACATACAAATATTGTCACCCCACTTGCTAACTTTATACTAACCAGCAATTACTGATTCACAAAAAAAAAAAACAGTACAGAGGTCAGAGAAAATGTCAGGACAGAATCCCAGGAGTGTATTTCTTTTGACATTTATTATGAAAAAGTCAATTAAAGGAGCTCTTTCTCTACATAAATGCAACTGAACACGTGCACCCTGTAGTTATGCATTTATGACAAAACTGGGTAACAGTAAGAATACATTACTTTTATTGCTACTTACTAAAGTGACTGCATTTTTCGCCACTATCCGTAGCGTGTCTGCTCCCTGACCGGTCATTTTGCCGGATGTCTGAAGACTGATTGGTGAATTTTGAGAGTCGGAGTTCACGGTTGTTTTCTGTGTGCTACTGATGGCGGTTACCATAGCAACAGTGGGCCTTTGTGCCACAACGGAAGCAGACATGGTTGTGGTGGCAGCTTTTAGCATTAGAGGTAGAGTCTTCGTGGCAATGACAGGACTCACAGTCACCGTCTTCTGTGGGTAGGAGGGGGGAAAAATACAAAGTTTAATAAAACATCTGAATTGAGAAAGGTTTGCTTCAAAACACATCCTCATGCAAATTGAACGTCTTGCATAAATCAGATGCAATTACATGCCACTTCACATTTTGGGAAGGCCAGCAATCTAGCTGCTACATGTATAATACAGTCACTGCATGGGTGTTTAGATGTTATATTGTAGACCATGTTACAATAAAAACGGAAACAGCTTGGTAGTTAAGGTAAGTGCAGCAGCAGTACTCTTAACTTTTCGGTCACCATAAGTCACGCCAATCCTTTACGGACTCTAAACGGCGGTAAGAGAAAGTGGGACCTTGAGATACCTTTAATTACTGCAATGTAATTTTAAACATCAGCTAATGAACTGGCTGAAGAAGTACATCTGTCTGAGCAGCAGAGGGTGCTGTGACCCTGAAACCAGTTCTAAATGACAAGTTACAGGAAGTGACTGATCTGGGTTAAGAAACCAAACGCTCCTGTAGAATCGTGAAGGTAGTAGTTCTGGGTCTCCTTAGGAATCATCCAAAGAATCCTTTAGACCCCCCCCCCCCCCACCACACACACCCCAAACACCTCCTCTGTTATAACTCCTGAAAAATATTTTCTCACTTCCCACAGAACAGATGTGAGCTATAACTAGCTGTAGCACTGCCGACTTGCTACATGACTTAAAATGAAAAACAAAATGCCTCTGCCTCCTTTCCACCAGCCTCTACAACTCCACACCTGCCTGGCATCCTGCACCACGCTGGCTTGCCTGGAGGCCGGCATGTGGTCTGTAGATACGTTCAACGAGACGCAGTCATGTGATTAAAATATAAAGCAGATGGGGAATTATTAAAAGGACGTTAGCTGTTCCTTTGATGGCAGAGCTGTGAAAGTTGCAGTGTCCAACCATGATCCTGTTTCAATATCATACTGAAATATAATTCAGTAACTCGTTTACTATAGGTCGGTACGGCTATGGCCAAAAGTTTTGAATCACCTAGAATTCAAGGATTGAGACAATTAAAAGAAAAAAAAAAACCTGTATGAACAATTTCTCTCTTATTTAACATCATGTTATTAAAGAAACTACAAAATGATATTGCAAAAGTCTACCAGAAGCCATAACAGTAATACAGTATTACTTGATTACTTTGTCAGTTTTTCGTTAAGTATATAGAAAATTACAAAGCGGTATGTAATTCAATGTTAACGTAACATTATTCAGCAGGTTTCATTTGACTTTATGAAGCAAAATTAGTTCATTCTATAGGGTGATGCAAAACCTTTTGGCCACAGCTGTATGTTTGGTCTAGTGTTTTCCTACCATACACCTCTCGGGACACATGCGTTCTCATGCTTTTACACCCAAGTAAGGCATGTTTAACAGCGCCACTCAGTGGAGCTTTCTTCAACAGAGGACCACAGGAA
Source organism: Polyodon spathula (assembly GCF_017654505.1). Classification (NCBI taxonomy): domain Eukaryota; kingdom Metazoa; phylum Chordata; class Actinopteri; order Acipenseriformes; family Polyodontidae; genus Polyodon; species Polyodon spathula. Next base: position 2,938,731 of record NC_054550.1, on the reverse strand, counting down.
AAACAAACACAGATACAGAACACCACTAGGGAGGCTGGCAATGATCCTCCTTATTTCAGGACAAACCAAATCACTGCAGAGGAATGCCTATGCATTATTTATTCCTGATTAACACCCCTTACCCAGATTACACTTTCCAATTTTAAAATACTATAGTACTGTATTTGGTATTATTATTAAGGCAAAAAGAAAATGTATGTATTTATGCATGTATGTACGTATGTATGTATGTATGTATGTATGTATGTATGTATGCAAGTAAAATAAATCTTGTCATTGTTTACAATACAGTAGTATTCAATTAAAAACAGACAGAAAAAAGCAGCACCCAAACCCTTCCTGTTAGACTTGGCTGAACCTGATGCAACTCATGCTGATGGCATTACTTCTGCATTGCTGGCCTGCCTCAAGAAACATGAGGCTTCATGAAGAATTTTCAAAAGCATGTTTGATCAGCATCTAGAATAAAGGAGCATCTGTTTCGCTGGGGAAGAGAATGCTTTGGTGCTTTCTCCGAACAGAGGGGTGAGGGAGATACCAGTGCCCAGTTGTACAGTACACACATTTTCAGTAGTGTTTAATCACTCTTATTCTAATCATACACCATTTAAAAAATATAGCACAGGGTGCAGTAAACCCATTTGCAACCCCCACTTCAAGGTCAGAACAGCGAGAAAGATCTCTTGTGGGGAAGATATGAGCTTGTATTGTACAGCATCTTGCATGATATTCTCAGTCTATCCATCTACTACAGACATACATACAGGGCACACATATCCAACACTGTGGTTTATTCAAAGGACACTTCACTGGATCCTTGGATAAAAAGTGAAATTAAAAGGGCAAGCTGTAGCACGTGCAATAAGCCTTTTCAAACTGCTTCTCCAGCTGTCTGTTGATGATTTCAATCTGCCAGACAGCACTCTGCCAGCCAGGGGTTGCTGGTTTGGAGACAGTACCACTGCCTCTAGCCCAGAAGGTAAGAGGGTTAGTTCCTACCCTGGGAGCTATGTGGGCATATTGCATGCACTGTACTGCCATCCATTAGAGTTTCCAATGTTTAAAGTCTGCGCCGTGCCGCCTGCCCCCCCCGTGTGTTCAAAGATTGATGAGCAGTTGGGGGGGGGGGGGGGGGGGGGGATTCAGAAGACCTACATTTGTATTAGTGTAATATTTATTTACCATATGCACCATACCATAATTGCTAGTCATACATCAAGAAAGCAAAATATAAAAGTTTCTCAAGGGAAATGAAAGATAAAATGCCCTCTCAAACATTTTATGCTTCATGCTTTTCGACTTTTACATGATTCTTCGGATTGCAAAGTTTTTTTTTTCTTGTTTATGAGTTGTGTTTCAATGAGACAAGATTCCATAGGCAGAGAGGAAAAGAAAGAAAGAAGAGAAAGGACAGACTTCCTAAGATTTATTTTGGCAAGAGGAGAAAACAAAAATAAAACTTTTCCCTTCATATTCAAAGAAGAAAGATCGATCAAATAGGCAATTGAATGCCTCGCACAAGACTCACAGCCAGTTGCCTCAAGGGATTTAAAAAGACGACTGAAAAGTTAAAAGGAGGTGGTGGCGGATTCATGGCAGCAATGCTGCTATCTCCCTGGAATTCAGTCAGGGCTGACAAAGGAGCAAAGAAAAAGATGAGGGACAGCATGCAGACCCCCTGAGAGTAAAGCTGCACATGATAGTTCCACTGCTGGAGTCTGAGATGTAAAGAGGGCTCAGAGACAGGCATGGCACTTGGTCACCTCTCGGTCCTAACTAATGATTGAACATTTGTCATAACTGAGGTTCTGTCACTTCTCCACCTCTGGGGCACGACACACACACAAAAAAACAAAAAAACACTTATCTGCAGAAGTGGTTTGTTCACAGGTGGGTCCGCGGACTATTTGCTTGCAAAACGCTCCCAGTAATTCAAATCTGGAGAGAGCACCCCTTTTTTTTTTTTTTACCACAGCAATTAAAAAAAAAAAATTGACATTTTGAAATCTAACACAAAATACTGTATTTCTATTATGGCTTCCAGTAGACACCACCGATATCATTTTGTAGTTTCTTGAATTACACAATGCTTAAAAAAACAGATCAAAATTATGAGTTTTGCGATGCAAATAGCTGTAGTGGTGGGACTAGTATTCCGATTTCAGTTTTGTACTTCCCGCGAGACAGCTTCTTACCTGCTGAGCAGTCAGGTTCTGTGGTGGAAGGGTTTGTGACTGTTGTGATGGTTGCGTCAAAGCTTTATTCTCCGACTGTTGCTGCACCTGTGATGAAAGTTTATTTTCGGACTGAGTTTGAAGAAGTTTGACTTCAGGCTGCTCCTGCTTCACCATTAAGTCCTTTCTCAACTGCTCCACCACTTTTTTCTAGAGGGAAGTAATAAGAAATAAACAGCTCAGTTATGATTGAAACTCTCATCTTTCACCCCCAACCCACTAACATTGTATTAAAAAATAAATAAATAAATAAATAAATCATCAATACCCATGCATATTTCCTTAGACCAGGTCAAAGGTGGTCTTTCCACTCCTGGTCTTTGTTCCAGTCCTGTTCTAAATTATTTAATTGAACCAATCCAACCTCCGTCTAGACCCTGAAGTAGTTCATGGTCTCATTTTATCTGTTAAACCTGGAGTGGAATAACCCTCCAGGACTGCGATTGGACCTCCCTGCTTTAGACAATATATCTTTGGGTAAATTTATGGATACAGATAAATCTGATCAAGACCAGAAATGAACGCATCTTTTATGCAAAAAAAACCCCAAAAATGTCTTAGTGCTTGACAAACCATGTTTTCCCACCTTGAAGATCTGTTAAGCGTTCATTTATTAGCCCTTCCCGATACAAGAATGAATGAACTAAATAGCAAATACCGCCAAAATAATGGCACTTCATCTCATGTTTCTTTTAATTTACCTAGCCCCTCTAATTTAAGTTAATAGTCACTTTAAAGAACTACATACCATCAATAACCTTACACATTTATACCGCAAACATTAAATCTAGTGCAATAAAAGCAAGTCTTGTTATTAGCATACACGTTATACTGCACGGAAAGTCATTTCTAGAGATTATCTACAGGCCAGACAAAGTACAGCATTATGAAATGCCAACGTCAAGTTAATATTAGTACTGTGAATCCTAATACCCCACACTATACATACATGACTCAAACTGAAAATACATACTGCTACAGTTAAAAGCCCTTATGCATACTCGGCACAGTTCACATTATACATAAAACAATGTTGTTCTGAAGTTGAAAAAACACAAGTTTCTGTATACACTAGCAAACGCATTTTAAAATATGACATGCACGAATTCCATTTAAATTTAATTAATACGTTAAACAGGACACTCGAAGAAGGCACAAGCACCATAAAACAAACCGAATCTATAAATAACCTAAAGGCATTAAAAAAAAAAAAAAAAAAAAAAAAAAAAAAAAAAAAAAAATATTATAAACTAACCAATTATATTTCCATACAACCGAGATGTATGGTTTGAATTAAACCGACTGTGCATTGTTTATTTTGTTTTTGATTTGTTTATAAAAAGGGACAACATTATGATGCGGTGTTATAAAAAAAATAAAAATAAAATGTGGATAATAAACAGTTTCAATTTCGCTATGGCGTGCTTTCATCCATAAAGGAATTGCACAGTACTAGTACAACAGTCGAGTCGAGAGAAAAGCTACTGTAACTATCGTTGTAGTGGGGGAGGGTGAAGAGAGAAACAGCACCTGCCTCGGGTTTACCGTCAAATAAAACTACACCAGAGAGCCGAATATTAAAATGCATTTACCAACAAGCACAAAAGCGGGACTGTGTCCTTTTTCCATTTCTGCGGTCGAGTCGAATTATAATCCACATTTCAAATCATACGGTGAAAGAAAAAGAAAACCCATACATTTTGTAAAACAAAAAGTCCTGTATATTTCTGTAGGTAGTAAACGAGAGCAATGAAGAGTGGGGCCGAGCGAGAGGAGGCGTCTGCCATCTGTCTACAACCTCGAAAGCAACCAATCACAAGTGGAGCTATGAGAGTGAACTATATAATGAGGAACCATACATCACAGCCACCGTTGGGAATGGTTGTGGAAGAGGAATCAGAAAACGGGATTCTATACAGGACTTCGGGGTACACAGTTTTGCTACACGCATAAACGCCCCGTACCACAACACGACATTAAAATGAAATCCGTATTTCAAAAAAAAAAAAAAAAAAAAGCCAAACCCGTTAATGTCACCGTATATTATTTTGCTAGGCCTGCGAATCAATTAAAAATTATATAAAGTTACTTTCACATTTAAATAAATACGGCCGTGTACTGTTACAGTATATTTCCTGTGTTAATTAAGCAAAAACAGCGCATCAATAATACAACTCTAATAAACACCTCCGACTATTTTGCATTTTAAACTTCATGGGGTGGGGGTGAGGGGGGGTATTTTTTATTTTTTTATTAGTTGGCATACTGGAAGTTTCTCTTGGCATTCTTGGAATGAAAAGCTCTTAATGATTCTGGCATTCTATCACTAGTTCCCTGTAGTTTTTCCAAAATGGTACAGGGACATGTTGCACTGTGCTTATTGTCTGAGGCAGAAGTTGCCAAGATAAATAAACTAAAAGGGTTAATCTTGTGAATAAATGAATACAAAAAACACTTATGTAACTGTCAGAATAATAATAAACAGAGCTCAAGCTGTGTAATTACAGAATATATAGATCAGCATGTACATCATTTTAAATGAATGTATAGCTGTATGCATACATTTAAAAAGGATTCTCTCAATTTATTTATTTATTTTTTAAAATCTTTCTCAAAGACTAAATCCTACCCTTACAGTACTGTTATAAAACCTGGTTCGTTGAAATCAATGTTCCAAGATTACAACCAGACTTGCTTTGACTTCCAGCCAGCTGGTTTCAAGACATCAACCCTGCAATAGCATTTCAAAATCAAGTGACAAAAACAAATACATAAACAAAGAAACAAACAAACAATCACCACACTATCAAATCACTTAATAAGGTTTTTCAACCCCCAGTGCTAGAGGTTTTTTCTTGAATGTGATACTGAATTGTTTAAAAGTCATATTTCTCACAGGTCTCTAAAGGAAACCTATATATAGTTTTTTTTTGTTTGTTTGTTTTTTCAGCACAATCTGAACTTTTCAATGATATAACTTGGGCATATGTACCGACTGAGATATTGCAGATTAAATGGGGAAAACAATGGAAAATTACAACTTCCACTTTAAAGCCCTAAAAAAGTATTTTCCTAACATGGTAATTAGACAAATTGCACATGTCCTGCATTGCTAATATGTTAAATATCTATGGAGAAAAAAAAAAATAGGAGTTAGTATGTTTCCATCTTGGCTGCGTCAACATTTGTATTAATAAATAATAATAATAATAATAATAATAATAATAATAATAATAATAATAATATACTTGCAGCATTTAGGGCACTGACATTTTATAATATTTTTAAATGACGTGTCCGATACACCATTCACAAATTTTGAGAGCTTAAATCCACACACACTGCAAAAAAATAAAACAAAACAAAAAAATAAATAAGCCTGAAATGATCAGATGCTCACGACCAGCGCTACAGTGAGATTTATTTTAGGACGTACATCCCCTAGCACTTTATGATGACATTTTTAGGGCGTATGCCGTATACGGCAAGCCAAACTATCATTTAAAGATATCTCGAAATGCATCTGAAAATATCTAAAAATTGAATTGCAGATATTTTAAACAAACTCTGTTTCAAGATATCTCAAACTCTATGCCGTCTAACATAGAAGAAGTTAAAATTTTCTTGTGAAAAATGTGTTAAATGTGTGAAACTTTTTAGTGGGTCACAGTGGAGAGGGAAAAATATTTGTAAAGTTCACTTTGCCCTTTGACACCCTTTATACTACTTGCAGAACCTGCAGTATAATAAATGCAACACAGAACTATTTTCCAGCACAATCTGTTTACTGCACTCTTCCATGGTTCAGCCTCTCGCAGAACTTTTTGTATTACTATTATGATTTTAAATGCAGTAGTTTGTTTACATGGCAATACTATGGCATGTAAAAAAAAACAAGCGCTGTTAGACATGCCCAGGAAACAAACAAAAAAAGAAACTCAAATTAAAAGTAGACGACGCACAATACCACACCCCCTGCATAATTGTTACCACGTTAAGTTTCCTAGTGCTGTATCTATTTTATAAAATACATCTTTATATAAAAGAGGAAAGTTTGTCAGTCTGTCTGTTTCTGCATCTGGACCCTGCAGGAGCCAGTGCAACCAAACTCTGCATGGCCTCCTCTTTCATCCAGGGGAAAGTCAAGAGCTGTGTTTGGATCCAAAATTTTGACCCCTGGAGTACTTTATTTAGTAACCCCATTGCTGGATCACTACAGTAGCCATGTTAAAAAAAAGAGAAAGGGGTCCATGTGCGTTGTGCGACACCCAAGATTGGTAACTTATAGGAGACCATAAGGCTACCGTTCCCCAATTTGTGATACACCAAATCTTGAATTTCCACAGGCAACACCAGGTACTTCAACAAAGTAAAAAAAATAAATCCTGACCAAAATGGTTACAGCCAATATTTTAACAAAATTTGTAGGGGGTAGAGAGGGGTAGGGGTGTTAAAACAGGAATGGGACAAAGTTCCAAAACACATTAAAGACTTTGTAAAAAAAAAAAAAAAAAAAAAAAAAAAAAAAAAAAAAATTTAAAACATCAGGAAACACATAACAAAAAAACAAAACAAAAAAATGTTGCAAAGCTACAAAAATAAAAAAAGACCCCTAGACACAGGAAGGAACCATTTAAAACATATTAGCATTTTTAAACTTTATTTTGACTTTTAAACGTCATAATAAAGCTGGCTCTTTCAGATAGGAGCTGGACAATTATTGTGATGAAAGAAAAGGGTTGTCAAAGTTCTGATGCGTTTGTGGAATACACTATTGTTTAGTGTCTCAAAAGAAAACCAGCAAGGTTATCAGATGAGTCGTCATTATTCTCTGCCGATTACACGTGTATGTCACACAGCAGAACAAGGGGGGGGGGGGGGGGGGGGGGGGGGGGGGGGGGAGACAAAAAACAAAAACACACACCCCCCCCCACAACACCTGTCCTCTTTGGAAAGCCACCTGTTCTCTGTTAAAAGGGGCTGTGCTGAATTAATTCACAATGCTGCTTTTGTCATGCTTATTCAAAAAGTGGACCCTTCTTTACTGATCATACACGGTGTGTGCGACCATCTGTCACAGTGAACATAACTTCACAAATCATCTCCAAACTTCTACCATGGACCCTGAGCTTTTAGAGTAGAAAAGGGTTATAAAACAGCTGTTGTACCTTTAAATCAAAACATTGAGGGTAGTGATTAATGTATACCAACGCCAAAAAAAAATAAAAGTTTTAGTTGTTTATATAAATAAAATACAAAAAAACCCAAAAAACTGTAAAATGCCTCAGGCTGCTACTGCAGCCCAGATTTCTACACGCTGTAGTAATATTAGTGCTTTAGCCTGAAACAAGAGATTTCTAAAATTATGCAACACGATAATCCTCTTATGAGGTCAGGGACTGGATACATTCAAAAAAACAAACACCCAGCAGAAAAATTCATATTCACGTAGAAAAGCAAAAACAAAACTGCTGCTGCTTATCAACTCTACAGGTCCTCTCATGGGCATTTCAGCCGATGACCCTGTACAAAAGCGGAGCTATTGATTTTCAGATGAATCATCAGAAATGCTAGGGCGACCTTACTAATGCCCTCTAACCGACTCCTCACATAACCCAGAACCCCCCCCCCCCCCAAAAAAAAGACTTGCGACTGAGCATGTATGGAAATCAGCAACTTAAACCATGTGAAATGATCTACCACTTTACAGGCAGCAGTTACTGTTTGCATGCAAAACTAATACATATTTTCATCCTGAATTTTGAATAGCAGATTCTATGGTCACTGCCGTACAGTTGGTTATTTTTTCTCCCTTGTGTTCATTTGAAGTTTACAGTAACTGTGGAAAACCACAGGATTTAAAAAAAAAAAAAAAAAAAAAAAAACGCACACGCACACAAAGGCCTAAGGATTGTTTCCAGTCTTTTTGCGTGGCCATTTACTGTAGTAACATTTTTATAAAAGTGTTTATAGCAATTAGAAACCCCTTTAATTTGCACCAAGTTACTTTATATTTTACAATAGTGTACTGTTAACCTGGTTATTTTTTCACAGTTCTGGTATTGTACAGTATGTTGAAAACGTCCAGTTTTGCCAGCTCTTACTGTTCATTAAGACTCTTTCTTGATCATATGAGGAGACTCGCTTACAGTAATTTCCATTTGTTTTAAATGTAAAAAAAAAAAAAAACTAAACAAAAACAACGATTCTGAAATAATCACTGCCAGTGCTTACAGTACTATAGTACAGCTAAGGCCAAAAAATTGCATCACTTAAAATTAGGATTGAGACATAATAAATAAATAAACCTATATTAACATAATTTAGATATTTTATTTAACATGATATAAATCAAAAGAAAACTACAAAATGATGATCGCAAAAGTCTACCAGAAGCCATCATAACAGAACAGTATTTCATGTTAGACTTCAAAAAGTCACATTTTTAAAATGTCAGTTTTCCGTTAAGTATATGGGAAAATTACAAAGCGGTATGGAATTCAATATGTTAACGTACCGCTATTCAGCAGGTTTCATTCGACTTTATGAAGTAGAATTTGTTCATTCTCTAGAGTGATGCAAAACGTTTGGCTTAGCTGCAGGTTGGTGAAGAGAATCTGGGCTAAGGTTGTTACACTCCAGCTATCTGGCTACACATGAGATATAACTATTCTCTGCTTACAGCAATCATGCCTCTCAATCAGAGCTGTGTTGACGAGCGACCTGTTACGAGCGTGACTGCCCTGCCAGTGCAGGTATAATAAGAGATCCGCAGATTTTTCTCTTTAATTTACTCCATTAACCTTTCCCAGAAAGAAAAATCCTCAGTGTTTTCACACCAGCAGCTCCGACTGCCTACATTTGATAAGAGACTATTGAGTCCGGAAAATGACTGCAATATTTAAACTTACCTACCTAGCTGTGAACCGGCATAGAAGTTAGAGTGCCAGATATTTATATACAGCATGTACACAATGGAGCTGTACAGCGTGTGCTGCCAGCTGCATTCTGATAGGAATTATCCACTTTGTAGTTTCAGTCTAAAGAAGTGCCTGTAGCTGTTACTTTAAACAAACAAAAAAAAATAAAATCTAATTTTTGTTAAAACACGTCTATGAAGTTTATCCAGTTCAATCTGTTCCAAAACTGATGAAGAGTAAGTAGAGAACAGCATGCTCAAGGTCAAATGTACACCTGTAAAGCCTCTACCAAGAGTTATTTTTAAGTTATTAACTCTTCAGAAAAAGATGATTCCTAAATATTCACTTCACATACTCTTTGCCCTATTACTGCATAATTGATCAAAAACGGTTACACTATTAACGACATTATTACAAGACTAGACAGGTGGTTTTACACTCATGGCTTTGTGCGCATACTGTACTGTAGGTGAGTAAGTGTACTGCAAAATACTTTGTTCTGTGCTTCTGATTTTCATTCATTACCACAACCAGAGATTAAAAACAGAAAGTTGAATTAACACCTTGTATTTTCCTGTCACTAACCCATTTGTGACGATTCTCTCTTCAGGTCACATATCATATAGCACTGCAGAAGCTATGAAATGTGCATGCCATGGGAATAACTAGTGTGAAATACAAGGTTTTTTTTTTTTTTTTTTTTTTTCATTTTTCTTAAAATGTTGCTGTTATCACCGGTCGGCCATCTGTTTCCCAGTGCAAGCGTCTCCCGAACAGAACACATCTGCAGGGACACCGGGAGACAGGCCCGAGCAGAGCTCTATAATGACAGCCAGTCTTCAAATCAAACCCATGCTCATGTTAAGCTGCAATCCACACAAAATGCAAAACAAAGAACTTTATATGAGCTAATGCAAAGCATACAGTCATTCTTACACTGTTAATATAAACCCCATCAAATTTCCATCACCATGCCTACAGCACTTCGGTGTTCGTGGAGAAATAAAAAGTGAGAAGAATAGAAAATGAGCATGTCATTTATACACCAGCTCCCATCTGAAAGCACAGCCGTGTAATAAATGGATACATCATCACCCCTTGTATGAAACTTTGGGTCAAACTTTGACAAAGTTGATTTAAATATTTTGTCAACAAGCAACTACACCACCTTAAATAAATCTACTATAAAAACATTTAAAATAAATACATTTTATATATATAAGACTAGTATATTTCCAACTTTGTTATTGACATACGATACTATACTGTAAGGTGACTCAATGAGCATTTGAACTGGACAAAAAGCACTTTGCTATATGAGTAAATCTGGTGTTTTGATATGCACATTTAAAAAAAAAAAAAAAATATATATATATATATATATATATATATATATATATATATATATATATATATATATATATATATATATATATATAATATATATAAAATGATGTGCAATTTCACACTCTGGGAGTGCAGTACAGTACAGATTTAATTATCGTTCTAGTTGCAATCCTGTGCATACAGTAGTGATCAGTCTTTCAGCTGACTCCGGACTCCACACGACAGTCAATGCAGGAACAGTGTCGATCTCTTCAGTGTCGCTCTGGGGCCCCACGAGCCAACTGTGTGAATGACAGAAATCCTGAAGTGTCTCTGATCAGTCGTCCTGGATGCTGGGGAGACCTCCAGAGCAGAGTCCCAAAGGGACAAATGGCACGCGTTCGTGTCAGATGCCACACCTCTTCTACACCCATTAATCACTGTTCAGTGAAACACCACTTGACTTCATTGCTTTTCTGCCTGGTTGTAACCATGGCCAACTGGCAGGGGAGTGCATTAACCCTGCCCTACCTGAAAACCGTCCAACAGGCCTAATAAGTTCAGAGTACTTAAACATTTAAAAAAAATGCTTTTTGTTGCTTTAGCTACCCAGAGACACTATTATTTTAATACAGTAAGTAGGATAGTTACCAACCCTACAGCTACTGTATACAGTCCAAAAGAAATAGTTGCTGGGGATATTTTTTTATTATTATTATTTTTTATTCTAAAAGGTGCAAGCACAGTATTCAAATCAACTCTGCACTTCCAACTCTAATTTAACAATGGAAAAGATAGATATTTCCTTGCAAAAATGACAAAGAGCAGCAAATAAAGGTTACGTTTCAGTAACAATTTACAGCACTCTTGGACCCCCTCTTTAGCACAATGCCCATTTTAAGAGAACACTGCTAATCATAAATTATATTCATCCCTGCGGCTGGTGCATGGAGGATTGAATAAAGCCCCCTCCAAGTTTAATTACAGCTTCCTCTCACCCTGAACAAACAGCGTCAGCAGCAGCAGCACCACTCTCAAGATAATTACTGCAGATGGGGCAAGTGCTAACCTTACAACAAACCAGAGAGGTGCAATCTGAGTTTACCCAGACAACAGCACTTGAGACCAGCTAATAATTATACTGAAGCTTAGAGAGCAATAGCAATTACTTGTGCATTTACATGAATGTATGAGATTTCTAAAAATAAATAAATAAATAAATACAATCTTGCACTGGTGCATAAATGTGCATGAAATTTTTAAAACAAAAACAAATAATAAAACAGAACAGTTTAGCAGCAGGTTTTACGCCTATTGTCTTCCTTTTCTGCAAAATAATGGAAAGGCTGTACAGCCGTGGGACTTTGCCATATAATGTAGTTCAGTTAAAGACTACTTTAAAAAATAAAATAATAAATCTCTAAGCTGACTGATTTGCTTGCAAGATGTTACCTCTGAAAGCATAACAAATTATTAACGAATTTCCTTGTTTGGCAAAATCAGCTACTATTTGAAAATCTGTTACTTAACTGGTCAAAACAATTCTCTCGTCACAATTGATCTGTCAGGAAAAATCTACTTCCCTAAACATATTTTAAAAATAAATTTTAAAAAAAATGTGCGCAATGGAAAGAGCCTGGCTAAGTTAAATCAAATGCAGCAGTCTGTCAGAAGCAGCATTTAAGTTACATTTTCAAAACGCAGTGATTTTTTCAAGTTGGTTTACTCACTGTCTCATCTGTATAAATCTGCTTTCATTTTGTATTTCAAAAGTTAATGTATTTTCTATTTTGCTTAGTTAAATGATGTTAAGTAAGAAGCGATATCCTTTATTGTTCCAGAACATTAAAGAGATTTACTCAATGTAAATCAACTAAACCCACCCCCTTCCCAAGTCACACATCATGGTAATTATAAAGCAACACACACTGTAGTACTATATAGAGGTCTAACTACCACTGCACATACTGGACTACATTTCAAGCATGTCGCCACAAATCACAATAGTGTCAAATTTACCAAAAAATTCCAAACATATAAACCTTTTTTTTTTTTTTGCAATACCAGCATTGAATAATTTGATACAGTCAGAATAGATTTTTGTTATTTAGCCATAAAATCAATTTAATCATACAATCACGCTATAAAAATAGCAATTTGATACGTACTGTACAGAAAACCTTCCAGCATTTAAAATAGGTTATCCATCGTGCACTCATTTTCTCAATGTGGTTTCCTATGTAAACAGGCCAGTGATGCATTAATTTATTATCTCTTGACTTCTATTTGTATTACCATTTTGTGTTTAGGCATACTGAGCTTGGGATATGAAAACATGATTGCACCACTTACTTAATAAAAAAAAAAAAAAAAAATCTGTACGTGTTACAAGTTACCAGCAAAACATTTTTAAATGCTGATGCAGGCAAAACAAAACAAAAAAACCTGGGAGTCAGTCCAATCCGGATTTAAAAAACAAGTGCTACTGTATTATATTTGAAAACCCCAGGATACTTAAAAATTACTGCTCTCGTCTCTGGAGTGTTGGACTACAAGTTCACTGCACATCAGCTTATATACGACCCACTTCTGCTGTATTTATAGTGTGTGTACACAGCAGAGTAACAAATTCATCAGCACCAGTTCCAAATCCCTAATGTATTTCACTACAGTGTTTAGTTGGTACAGTAGTAGTCATTTTAACCAAATTACTAAATTAAAGCAGGAATGTAGCCCTCCCCCCTCACATCACACCATACTATATACTTTACTTGGAACATCACCAACAAAAATAAATAAATAAATAAATAGTGAAATGTCTGATACCATCCCCTATGAAGTTAAAATAAATCCATCATGAATCATTAACGCCTGTATCGCCAAGTGTTTTTAACCATTCTGTGTAATGGTTAGATTTCAAATTTGTACGTAGCATCTTTACGGTTAAAACTCTGAGATCTGTAACTATCACTCTGGTAAAATATTTCACATTATAGACGAATTATAAGGGAACATTATAAACCACTAGTCATTTATCTGACAACTAAAATACAGTACAGTTCAGCAATCCACTTCATGACAGGGTTACATACTGTAACCCCCAAAATTACTCCATGGATAATTCTCAACATCCACCCATTGTGTGCTGTATACAGCAACAGATGTCTGTACTGGATACATCCTTTGTCTATGTAGACCAGATTAACTTGAGGGCAAAATAAAATAAGAATCAGTGTACCTGAATTTAGAATACTGTTAAACGGCACTTGGATTTATTTTGTAAATGCATAAAAAGAAAAACGTGTTGCAAAATGGACAATGGATAATATTTGAAAACAATGTTGTTGGTCTATATACATGCTTGTGTAGTGTAAGCAGTATTTATTGGTTGCGCGGCATCAATTAAATATTTCATTAATTGTGGTTCACCGTTTATTTTTGATGCAGTACAAAGCTATTACGGTAGTTATTTTGTAAGTGCATTGGGTTGTCTTCCAATTTCAAAAAGGGAAAGAAAAATAATTAGGTTTTGTGCATTCCAAAACCTCATTCAGACGAAACTTCAAATCAGCAGCTCAGTGACCCGTTAACTTTTTTATTTTCTGACACTAAGAATTAAAGTAGACTTTTTTTTTTTTTTTTGTCCTCCCCCCCACAGGAGAAACAGCAGCCACAGTTATTGTAAGCATGCTATTTCAAATCCAGGGATCGTGGAGATTCAGCTGTGAATCTAAAATGAACAAAACATTGTCAGGTTTAAAAGACAAGCCCAGCATCTCTGATGACGACAAAAGCAAATTTCCTGCAATTTCACACCATTAGTTATAAAAACCACAGCTGTGTAATACATTTGAAGCCAATATCTGAATCGTTTTGGTATCCATTATTCTGCAATCTAATTCGATGCGTGACTACTGGCAATTGTAATTGAACTCGACAAATAATTTTACAATACAGTTGTGTACCAAACTCAAAGTCAACATATACCGAGCACTTTGTCTCCACCATCCATGTATCAAAAATAAGTTACAGGAGCAGAGCAACGTACTTTTCAAAGCTGTATGAATGATTCAATCTGAAAAGAAGTGATTTTAATGGTTTTGTTTAAATGCACAGAACTCAATACAGTCGGTACAAATCAATTTTTACTACTCTATACCTTCTGAATTATTTACGTGGTTATATGTTTTATTTAAGCGATGGCGGGAGGGTGGTGCTGCATCAAAACTGGGCTTTGTATTTTTAATAACCTGAATAGTTTATTAAACTGACTAACACACCATGCTCTGTACCATTGCACTTGGTTTGCCGTACTCAGTATATGAATGGAATAATCAGAACCCGGGTCTTTGCTACAGTACCCTGTAGTTTCCGTATTTCATGGAAAGACACGCAATGAAGTGGTGGTTCAAACATTGAATCTCTTGCCTCACACCTTTAGAGTCCAGCCTTTGACAGATGCACAGCACATCGCTAAACCTCCACACAGTACTCCCCAATTGGCACTAGGCACGTTTGCAGCCAGTAAGACAATGACGACGAAGCACTCCTAACCCCAGGCTCGGGGTATGCCAATGGGACAGTGGTGGAGAAGTGTGTGCTGTCCCTGCTCTGTAGATCAAAAATAAATAAGAAAACATTTCCACTCAGTTTTAGAAACTCCCTTATTGATCATCCATTACCACCTCCAGGAGCTCCAACACATAGCCCAGAGGGAAAGCTTATTATTACAAAGTGGAAAAAAAATGTGTGCCTTGGTGTCACAAAGGAATTAATTTATTTCCTCCCTCATGTCAAGATTTTTTGCAACCCCCCCCCCCCTCCCCCACCATAAACACCACACAAGTGCTTAAAAGGTGTGATTTAATGCAGATGAAACCCTCTTAATACCCAAGTCTCTTTTACTGTACCTTGCCTTCATTTTCTGTCTCTCTCTGCCACTCGCAAGTCTCCCGGGAAAGTCATATATTTATATCAGACAGCCGTGCAGCAATACATCTCGCATATCATTTAAAAAAAAAAAAAACAACACATCTTCCAAATAAAAGTAGCTTTTAAAGTTCTGAGACACCCATCTTCACCTGTCTCTGGGGGTATTTACAGCAGATGGTAGATTCATCTCAATATACTGCACAAGCTATTTAAACTAGCAGAACCTGAATTTTAAATGTCAGGTTGCACTACAAGGAAATGCTTAACCCTTAAATTAGGTGTGGATGGTCTCACCTTGAGTGCTATTTTGCAGGTCTAGGTGGTTGCCCGTGCTGTAGTTGTATGATGGAAACACATTGTCAGCGGGTTTTAAATAAAGATGCTTGATCTTTTAAGGGCCAAAAAATGTACCCCCACCACCACCACCACACCCATTTGTTTATTGTTTTAAAAAAGCATTTGATCAAAAGTAATGTCACAAGCGACCATGTACACCTTTGCTGTGTTATTTGGATAAATCAAACCTAATGTTATAGATTCAAGAGGCATTTCATTTTCCTACTTTTCTTCAATAAGGAATCAAAACGCAGCAAAACAATCTCTACTACTGCTTCGATTTTTTTAATGGATGCAGACCGAAACGATATGCATGCAAAGTTGTTACCTTTATTTCATTTTTTTTTTTACAAATGGAAAGTCTGTCCCCACCCCCTCCCCACTCAAATAACTCATGTAGATCTGATCACTCCTCAAGGGTCATCAGAGAGGATAAAGCACATCCAGCAGCTTGAATTTCTCAGGTGCGTTGATCTCTCTCCGATATATCTCCTCTTTCCTTCTGATGGTATTTAAACAGCGCACAGAGCCGTTGATTGAAATTCCTCTCACATTGCTCCCTGCCTCACAGTCCTCTCAGCACTGTAACTAAACCCATCACAGATACACATTAACGCATTACTGCTATTCGCCCGAAACGCCAAGCTCTTCCTACTTCCAGCACCGGCACACACAAACTCTAACCAATTCATTACATTTGTATCCTTCTGCTATTAGTATTGTTTAACACACTTAGAAGACTGGGAATTCAGGCTGCATTCCCCCCCCTTTCTATCAAAGCATGAAATATACAAAAAACAGTGTCCTAGCCTTGTGCTGTACTGAACTTCCATGAAGAAATTAAATGACTGAGAAAGCATCCTGCAGTAATAAGGTTGTCCAATACGACAGAAGGATAGATCATTTATGAACTGTTGCACATCAAAAGGCTTGCATTGCAGTTTTTTTTTCAAACACACTTCAACAAAACATAAAAAGAACATGATGGAATTTAAAACTTGCGCTGCATTACTATACAGCACACACACACTACATTAACCGATAATAAACCCAAGAGATAGTTTAGCTTCTCTTCTGTTAATTGCATAAGGAATACAAAGCGTAAAATCATTTGCAAAATGCTGCCTGTTCTTTGCATGCAGTTTTTTTTATGGAGATTTTGCAAAGACTTACTCATTTAAATCTCAAAATCACATTGAACAATTATTAGTACAAGTACACCCCACTGTTTAATTATATGAAGTGACACTGTACTTTAAAAATTAATACAGCAAAGCACTACCAGAATTATCTTAATTTGCACTGCTGTTGACCTTGTTTCATATATTTAAATGGCATTATTCAAGATTCAAATCGAGAACTACGGTACTATACATTTAATCTCTGTACCCTTTATATTCATGCCATCCTTCAGAAGTGCTATACATTTTAAATGAAGTTGCTGCAGTATGCTTAATGATAATTTAAGGCCTTGGGTACTGTGTGGATTAGAAACGTCTGGCTTGGTGTTTCTCCACTGTTCATTAAATGTGTAAAAGGAAAGGGTTTTAGAACACTTTGTAGCTCTCCGTATATGCCCACATTGTGATATTCTTGCTAAAGAAATGTCCTGCACAAATTCCATTACAGCTGGCTGCATGGCTCTCTAGATCAGGGTTTCCCCAACTTTACTTGAGGCTCGCTTTGAGGTTTCTATTTGGCCCAAGTCCACTGAGAAATAAAGTAGTTTCTTCTGTCAGCATTCTGTTCAGCATTGTCAATTTCTCCCATACATATTTAACAGCATTAGTCATTTCTTTTTTTCTTTGACATTTTTGCTGTTGCATTCTGTCGGCCATTCATTATCACACATCGTATGGAAACCACTATATGGCAGACTTTGAAGTTTGACATATATTATGTACTACATATACTGCTGTCTATAACCCTGTCACCAGGGATAACAATTATACTACTTCAGCATTAAAATATTGTTTCAATCTTGCTCAATTGTTTTTTTTTTAATCTCTAATATCACACTCATAAAAAGTACACAAAAACGCATATGGAGGAGACCAAACTTTCGTGTTATTTTTCCCCTCCTGGTGTTCAGATTAACTTGCCTGGGTTAGCCAACATTTTCAATTTTCACCAACTAGACTAGAACCGTCACCCGTCTCCCCCCCCCACCCCAAAACAGACTGGCTGCAATTTATAACGATTGTTTAAAATTCAACAAAATAGCCAAGGGTCAGAAATAAAGAACACACACCTGCAGGCCTACTTCGTCTTGATTGGACAGCTAATCTGCCATGAAAAATCCTTGTTCCCACATGATGATGATTATTTTTTTTTAAACAATTATCTTTTATTCATTTTCCAATTTCTCCCAATTTGGAATGTCCAATTATTATTCAACCCAGCTCACTGTTGCAACCCCCGAATCCATAGCCTAGATTCAAACCAGCGATCTCCAAGCTATAGGGCGCATCCTGCACTCCGGACAGAGTTCCTTTACCAGATGCGTCACTCAATACCATATTCATAAAACTTCTGTATGTCAAGCTAACTAGGCTAATCAAATTTGCAGAGCTCTTCAGGGTGTTTCGTTTACCCTTAAAATAAACTGGAGCTGACGCAATAACCAACAGCCGCGCCCGAGTGATGGTTTTACTTCCGCAAGGAACATTTCTGTTTATCCATATTTTTGTTGATTGAGACACACCATGAGCCAGATCGCAGCAAGGATGTAGAAACATTTGTTCTAAGTCAACATTTGGGCCGACAGTTCAAACCAGAGAAGCTTAGATGGAAGCTCATTAACAAGCTGCTTCCTTGGCATTGATACGCGCATTGTGCATTTGCGCCTGTCACCCATTATCAAAAGCAGTGTGAAATCACGCACCCGACCCACACAACACCGGGTCCTGACATTCATATTTGTTCAAACATTCCTTTTTTTTAACATATGTATAATAAGCTCCCCCCTGCCCAATACAAAATCAACAGTTCATGCAACTAAGTGGGTCATGGATAAAGTAGCGAAACCATCAACGCTTACCTTTGATAAGTACAGATTCAATTCCAGGCTCAGAAACTTGCTGTAGTCATGTTTACATATATACATATATATATATATATATATATATATATATATATATATATAAACAAAATGCATAACTACTTGTATGGTTTTCATAAAGGATTTCCCCAAGATTTATGCAAGGGGAATACAGCAAGCCTCTGGGGAAAAGACAATCCCTGAATATCTGTCACATCCTCAGCAGCAGAGTAAATCAACGAGAACCAAGTGAAGCAGTAGAATTCTCTTGCAATATTAACATATTTTACATCATATGACTTGCAGTTATTTGTCCTGCTCTTGTTAAAGCATCTTACAATAACAAAATCACACAGTCTCTAGACACTGTTCATTTTCTAAATCAGTGTAAGAGCGTGTGTTAATAATATTTGCATACTGTATTGTGGCTGAGCTTTCTGTAATGATTTGCTGGGAAACAGCAAATCATTTTTAATATTTATTAATACTGTTTTTAAGCATTTTACCTCCCAGCACTGGTGAAAATTATTCTTTCTAGCTACTTCCTAATATCCTGTCAGTCTCAGAACATTTACTTAAAAAAATAAATATTCTGGAGAGTACTTCCTAGAACTGTCAAAGTAATGAAAGAGTTCATGACAGGTAAAGAGAACACTGTGTCCCTGTTTAAAACCAGTGCAAAGTTTACATCATATTGCCTATTTATAAACCAAACCAAAAATGCATGTTATAATAATACAAGGAGGAGAAACAGCCAAGGATACAAATTCAGCTTCTGTACATGCACCTGATACTTTTTCCATACATTTACAATTGTTCTAATGTATTCGTCATCATCATAATAATAATATTGCAATTTGTAGCTTTTTCTGGAAATTGTGGCATAACTTCTTTCCACCGACACATTATTTCTATATTTTGTAATATTTGTATTTTCATTATTCTTATTTAGTTTTTAAAATACCTCCCAATATAAATCTAATGGGAATATGGTTGGAAAGTTATTAGATCACAGTGTGACAGAGCCTCGCTTTAATATGCATATCCAAGCATGGCCGCTGGCCTATTCTCTCTAAAAATAAAAAAAAATATAAAACAAAAAAAAAAAACACTTTCAATTAGGAATGATTGCCAAAGGCATTTTGTTTCACTTAGTCACTTTAGTCTATGGCATTCTCGCAGAACAGGTCTAAATGAGAGAGACCCGTCTCCCCACAGGCCCATCTGCATTCCCCCCCATATTTATATGCGAATGTGTTCCTTTGCCTGAACTGATTGACAAAAAACTAAACTCAGGAAAATGTACTTAATGCATTAGCAACATCAACAGCAGCAGGAAGATCCTTGTGTGTAGAACTCGAGCTGCATTGCAATGAGTGACTCAGGAGTTGGGAATGTTCAGGAACTTGACAAAACGTCAAAAGTTCCAATCCCAGTCTCAATTCTTTTGGCTGCAATTAATATAAATCACGTAAAAGATGTTTCTGCACAGCCGGGGCAGTGAGCGGGCTGGACTCTCAAAGCAGCAGGGTGCTTGGGAAGATGCTTACAGAACTAAATCGGTATCTAGAGGGCTGCAAAACAAAAACACACACACATGTTTTTAATTTTTTTTTTTTTTTTTTTTTTTTAAACAGTGTTTACAGTTCTCAGACAATTACAGTTCTCAAAACTAAAACTAAGCATGACAGGTATGTAGCTATGTACTAACAGGCACCTCCACTATAACCTGTCACTGGGTGTGAACACACAGTACTGTATATCCTGCAGGGGAGGGTGGCAATGATGAGAATAATAACACAATTACCGGTACACGAGTTATTATTTAACCATGTGAATAAAACCCATACATTGTATGTTGTTGACCTAAACACAGGTGCTTAGGTCAATTTATATTATAAAGCAGACACCGCAAAAAGAATTTAAAGGAGCGAGCTAAAAGCAACCTGCTGTTTGAGCTCCCGTATCAAGCACAACAGGCTGCCCTTCAGGACACTACAACTCCTGTCATAAATAATAAATAAGTCCTAAGATACATTTCCTGAAACTCAAGCTGTCCTCCTTGCAGCCCTAACACTAAGGTTTTCATATTTACTGTACCATGAAGTGGTAAAAAAAAAAAAAGGAGAAAAAAATGCCTATCAGGTAAAAGCATGGCTTAAATGTTACTGCCCTGCCAATGGTAAGCACAGGAAGCTGCTCCTGTTTTGAGGCCATGTCGTTTCAGCCTATGTGCTAAATTAAGAAGCGCAATACAGAATAGTTCCCACAGGGTTCTGGGATGCGTAGACAGGCGTTTTACTGGTTTGATGTTAGTCGGTTACACCTTCATCAGCCTTTGTACATTCTAACCAACCGCAGAATAGATATTTGTTTTTCAGTTAGTAATTGAGAGGGTGTCAACAAAATGTACACACACACGTATATATATACACACACATATATCTACACACACATATATAGTTTCTACTCTAACACAAGGAGGACCAAAGACATACTAGAAACCCTGCAGCAGTCTTTCTGACGGCTGGATTCAAAACACTGTAAATAGTATAACGAAAAGAGAAACGGATCGGATTTTTTTTTTTTTTTTTTGAGTATGTCACAAACATCTGAACAACCAAAGCATATATATATATATATATATATATATATATATATATATATATATATATATATATATATATATATATATATATATATATAATGCATATAAAACTCCATGTCTCTGGTATTTATTTTCACTAATACCGATGCTAATCAACTGACCAGAGCAGCGCAGCTGGCAAGCAGGCGCCAGCCTTCAAAAGGCTGATTGAAAACAATAGACTGTCGGTCATTCACTTAGGCAGAGAGTAGAGACTAATCCAATTACAGTTAAACACACTGCGGACTGGTAAAATAAAATAATAAAAGTAGAATATCGTTCTGTATAATCAAAATACAACTGTTTTCTGTGTGGCCGTCAATGTGACTGGTCCTGGGGCTTTTAGGCATAATGTAATATATCTCCTTTATTTCTACACTCCTGCGTTTCATGCTTTGTGAGAATATTTAACACATACGGACAGAAAGGTACATGAATGCCCAGCCCCATATGTATTACGTGACTGGAGAAAATTACATTTTAAAACCAAAAACCACCAAAATGACCGTTGCGGGGCTTCTGCTTGTTGTACTTATAAGCTTCAATGACTCAGACAGCTCTTTTTTTTCCCCCACCCCAAAGGAACTTCTATACCTCAGCAGAAACCACTACAGTACCATCTATGCACCAGCTACCCCAAGGCTAACATCTGTTGGTCTGCTGGCCACCACGCAGTTATGCTAGCAAACCCAGATTCAGAATAAAAGGCCCTTTAATTTGGAGACTGAATAGCCCATCTTCTCCGGCGTCCTTATCTTGGCAGAGCTGGCTATTGAATTCAAATACAAGCTGGAGACTAATTTGTATGTATTAGCCTATATTACTTTACAGTTCTTTCAATTATTGCCATTTTGTTAAGATTGTAAAACATATTATTATTACCAGCAAGGTTTTGGCTATTGCCATGTTCTTTTATGTTTTTTTTACTTTTTATTCTTATGTTAAGTCCTGCTCATGGTTCCAGTGTTTGCTCCTCAGGGGCTGTTTACACACCTCATCAGCTTAGAAAGCAATACTTTTCATGACACATCTTCAAGCGGTTCAGATCCCAACCTGAACAGTTGTGCTGGGAGACAGTGAACCATCACATACTGTATAGTACAGACCATCAGCTCACAACCCTGCTGGCACAGTGATCTGCAATCCCAGGTGCCAGCATTCATAATGCAGTGTACACACACTCACACACACAGATTTGCAAACCATTGTTAAACAGGTCTCAAACCTACCCTGTTTACAGAATGCCTTTGGATTGTGATTGGATTGTTCAAATAATGTTCTGAAAGTCAAATGGATTATATAAAAAAGAAAAAGAGAATTGCATTTAGATAACGGCTGGAACTCAGTGTTCCTTGGAGATATGAGGAATACGTGGCTCACTTAAAATTGTAAAAAGAAACAAAACAAGTTCCTATTTGCATGTGTATCTTGTGATGGCAATGCCTTTGCAAGGCACTTTATATGTAATCAACGAAAAGAAACATTTGTTGCCATACAACCTAACACGAAAGTAGCTACGGTACATCTGAAGCGGCCCGTGACTTTTACAACACTAGGGATCCCCCGACGTCACGTTAGCAGCGCACAGACCCCAATAGGAAACAGAAAGGGACGTAGCATCAGTAAAGCAAACACACTCTGCCTGGCCGGGACCACAGCAGTCTTAATCCCTGCTCTCCACAAAAACACACACTTCATGGCTATTAATTACTTCCAGGCCAGTGAGTTTACAACAACAATGGCAAATAGGAACGCTGAAAATGGGAGGAAAAATACCACATTATACAACATCAATTATTTTGTGCACCTGCTCGCAGTAAGGGCCATGCGGAGAAAGAAAGCCTGTGTTCCTATCAAGTCAGTGTGCTGCAGACAGGGGATTGGCCCAACAATAGTGCCCAGTACTGTATCAGATCTTCTCATTTGTTTTTCAACTTGATACAGTACAAACGTTCATTAGGAAGGTTTTGTTTGTTTGTTTGTTTTAGTAAGTAAACATTCAGAGCTGATTTTAGAAAAGGCTCCATGTGGTTTCCAGGGCAGATCTTCAACAGAAGAAAAGCTAGAACAATGATCCTGCTGCTACTGCTTAAAACGTAAGAAAATAAAAAATGTAAAACTGGGTTAGGACTCCTTTAAGCCGATATTAGCCCTTGTCAGTGTACTTTCACCTACTGACTCATGGTTCTAAACTTATTTCTATTAATGCCTTTTGAACTATCTTAAATACAAAGCTATATATATAATCTATCGATCCATCTGTCTGTACATTATTCCTGTTTATGTTAGAACGAGACAGAGCTGTAGAAAGCCAGTTTCTTTGTTCTCCTGAAATTCCATAAAACAAGCACTTTCCAATAACATGCCACTGCAGTGCAAACAAGAGAGAACGTGCAAGTCATTTTACAGTGCGGGAGCATCCTAGATAAAGACAGACGCGACCAGGATTGATGCTTACATAGAAGTGCAGTGCATACAGTTGTTCTTATCAGATTCGTTGGGCAGAAACAAAGTTACTCCCAAGCTGTAGAGCTAACAGTTTATGCACTGCATATCTAGAATCAGTTCATAAAGTTTAACTGTGGTGAAAAAAAAAAAAAAAAAAAAAAAAAAAACAAGAACATATAATCCATGTCTGAGGCTTGCAATTGTGCACATGCAGATAAAAGAGAAGAAAAGAATAGTTCAGCCTCCGAACCTGTTACAGTAAGCGGGCTTCTTCTGCAGTTTCTTGTTGCTTACTACCATCATTTGGGCCAACAGGAAGCAGTTAAGAAGGCAAACGAACTGGGTTAGGGTAGCCGGGGGCAAACGGTAAAATATTTGCCTAATTTCTGCGGTGACAGTGCGATGCAGGCTGCTGTTAAGATAATTAAATGTGACTCCTTGAATGCAATGATCTGTAATGGAAATCCCCAGAGACAGCCCAGCGGGTCCACAGTCTTATCAGCTACAACACATACGACTCACAGGAGCCGTGCCAATGGGGATAGAAAACCTAGCGATAGCACTGCGAGGTCAAAGAAAAAAATGGACTAGGAGCCTGCCAGCACTGAATTTCCTCTCTAGTTTGTTTCTTTGTTAAGCCTGGAACACACTGCCCGACGCGACCCTCATATCTCAACAGGCATCACACACTGCCCGACGCGACCCTCATATCTCAACAGGCATCACACACTGCTCGACGCGACCCTCATATCTCAACAGGCATCACACACTGCCCGACGCGACCCTCATATCTCAACAGGCATCACACACTGCCCGACGCGACCCTCATATCTCAACAGGCATCACACACTGCCCGACGCGACCCTCATATCTCAACAGGCATCACACACTGCCCGACGCGACCCTCATATCTCAACAGGCATCACACACTGCCCGACGCGACCCTCATATCTCAACAGGCATCACACACTGCCCGACGCGACCCTCATATCTCAACAGGCATCACACACTGCCCGACGCGACCCTCATATCTCAACAGGCATCACACACTGCCCGACGCGACCCTCATATCTCAACAGGCATCACACACTGCCCGACGCGACCCTCATATCTCAACAGGCATCACACACTGCCCGACGCGACCCTCATATCTCAACAGGCATCACACACTGCCCGACGCGACCCTCATATCTCAACAGGCATCACACACTGCCCGACGCGACCCTCATATCTCAACAGGCATCACACACTGCTCGACTGAAATCGCAGAAAGGGACTAACAATTTGAGATTTGTTTCCTGATGTTTAACCTGTCCTGGATGCATGAAGTACAGCGGCAATGAGGCAAATTAATGACAATAGGCGAAAACATAAGGCTATGGCAGTACTCTACAGTTCTGGCTAGAAGGAGGCGTGATCGTGAAACCCACATATGACTGGAGACATGCATATATTCTCTCGTTGCATTAAAAATAAATAAAAAATAAAAATGAATATTTATTTTCTGTAAATTATAAAAAACAGCACCCAAGTGCCTAAAAACTTCAACACTTGTGTCTGGGTTTGCTTAAAAGGGGCTACGAACTCTTTTACACATACAAACAAACACACACAAGGTATTCCATTAGTTGGTATACAATGTCCGTACTGATACCACTGAAAACAAGCCCCGACAACCCCATAAGGATTGCACTTTAACACTCAGATTACATTTAGGGAACATACTGTGTCGCCCAATTGCTTATAATGAAAACACTTACGTTTTCCCTTAATTGTAAATAAAAATGTGATTTAGTATAATTCCCACTCCTCTGTTTAGAATAAGCTCACTCAAAATGAATTGGGTTTGGCTCCATTCTGTAAATCCATCCAGGATTCTAGATTCTAAAAGTTGTGTTGAATGTTTTCCTAGTCCACTGGAGCTCAGGCAGAGAGAAGCAGATTAAGAATGAGAGAATTAAGAAGAGGTTCATTACCACACTGTTACTTCCTTGTTTAGTTCAGCTGCTGTCCCCAGCCACTACATGGGCCTTCAAGTGGCTCCACAGGGATGCCTTCTGGAGAAACTGGGTCTGGGATAGGTTCTGCTTTAGCACAGGGCAAGACATACAATAACAAACATATACACATTTCCAGTGCTGGTTTCATCACCTCTCTGCAAAACAGGAATCCTGCAACTTTGAAAATGATGTATGCTCCTGCAGCCTAAACAATATGGCAGTGACCGAGTCCGTGCATACGAACAAAATGTGCTGCTTGAGCAGGGTCAGACAAAGTCAAGTGCAAGTGTCAAGTAAAAACAAACAGGAAAACATGTCATGGTTTTACTTTTTTTTTTTTTTTGTAGCATGATTTCTTTTGTCTCTCACAATTTTGACATGCATGGTTGAGCACCAGTGATAACTCATCTTCACAGCCAGGTCCCTCATTAACTGCTGAAAATAAAGCCAGGGCTTGTGCGAGCCAGCCAGCCTGAACAGACTGAGCAGAATCAACACAGCCCATTACCTACTAGCTATTCTTGGAGTACATTTACATACAGTTCCTTAAGCTGTTTTCCTACAACAGAACAAGTTTGTTCTCATTGCTATTCAGCAAGACCCCACATTGCACTGAATCTGTGATACTGTTTCAATAACTAATCACAAATAGAGAACAAAATGAGGATTTTTTTTTTTTTTTTTTCACAATTGCAAAATGTAGACAATCTTCAAAATGCACTGCTTTGTGATTTAATTTTTATTTCGATTTATATGGCTTTTGTAAGTCCAACCTAAAGCTATTCTTAATCCTTCAGTTATTCGTACATATTTTAACAGCAGATATGGAATATTTATACTGTAGAATACTGTATTCAAACATGAGCAAGGAGTGGATTTCTATTAAGATTCCGAAACCTGACCTTCAAAATACTACATTTAAAGCTAAAAGGAGTCTAGTTGACCACAAGTTTATTTATTGCCCTGCGCTTATTTCAATGCTCTGTCCTGATGGGCCCACAACTGCTGTGCCAGAGGAACACCAGCACAGACATTTGCAAGTACAGTCACTGTACTTCTCAGCTGAATAAGTCAGATGAGTACCTGGATTGTCCTGCCCTGCATAATCCGAGCGTCCACACAGGGCGGAGGTGGCATTACTCAGGAGTCTGTCACAGCAGGTGGGCATGAATGTACAGCTGGCAACAGGACACTGCCAAGTACTTTAAACCACAAAGCCTTTTACCCGAGTGGTGCCTCTACACAATGTAAATTATTATTTTTTTTAAGTATACCAGGCAAAGATTTTCCATCGTGCATAAATTTACAAGCCAATCCAGTTATTTTATTCTGTATTATTATTTAAAATATTAAAAAGTGACCAGTAGCTAATCTAAAAGAAAAATAAATCCAAACTAATCACTTACTGTACAGTACTTTTTCTTGCTTGTCTCATAATAGCCTTGACAATATCTTTTGCTCACAGTGTTTCCATGAAAAGCAATGAATGCCCACTGAATGAGCTTTGGACAGAAGCAATTAAGATAAACAAGACCATCTAAACTCAACATATTCTGGAGGTCTTAAAGTTTTTTTAAAAAAAAGAGGTTAGTTTTCTGTAATATTCAACATTAATTTTCCTCCTAATAACAAAATACACTACAACTGCCCATTACAAAGCGTATATAATTAGGAAAATAAAACAGCAGCAGTAGTATTATTCAAAAGCAAGGCACAAATTGCAAATGAACTAAATCCACAGTAATTGCTCCTGCCTACCGCCTGCCTTGTTCACACACCTTTCAATGTACTGTAACAGCCAGATAAAGTAAATTTTCATCAAAAATTCAATTAACATTTCGTCAATGTCATATGCAATGAATAAAAATCATTCAGAAATTCACATAAAATTCGTAAAATTTTCATAATTTCTCAAAAAGTGCAATAATGAAAAAAAATTATATTCCTTTTTCATCATTTCGGGCGAAAAAAAAGCGAACAAAATAAAGGTTCCATTCCAAATGTCAAATTCAAAATATCATTTCAAATTCAATAAAAATCAAAATATTCTCAAAAAAAAAATTTTTTTTCCCTGTTCAAATCATTTCAAGTCATTAAGTCATAATTCATTGTTTCAAAAAATGCATTTTCATTCACTCATCATGCTCGTCTTAAATAAAATATTCATATCCATCAAATTTTTCAATACAAATTCAATTAATATTCCAATAATTAAAAATATTCACTGTTCAAATAGATAGTGCAGATGTCATTTCATTCATTCAAATTAATTTCAATACATTTCGATGTCTCATTCAAAAAATTAAATCATCAAAAATAATTCAACTAAAAATTTCATCTCATAATATTTCATTTCAAAAATATCATATTGTTCAATAAAAATCAAAATATCCAGTCATGTATCAAATTCAAATTCTTCAACTAAATCATTTCCAATTCATTTTTCATATAAAAATCAAATCAAAAATTCAATATCAAATATCCAATAATATTTCCAAACTATTTCATTTCAAATATCAATTTCCAATAAAACAATCACAATTTCAAAAAAAAAATAATTATCTCAACATTTTCATCCTATCAAATCTTTTTCTTTCTCTCTCTTTTCAATACAAATATCATGGTTCAATTTCATTGCATAAAATTTCAAATTTCAATTTCTTCAATGTTCAAAAAATAATCATATTCACAAATATTTCTCAAATTGAATATTTCAAATTTTCCTTCAAAGCCCATATTTCATAAAAAGAAAGAGAAAGTTTTATTTATTTATAGAAGAGAGTTTTTTATTCTCATAATCAATAATTTTCATATTTTGTCATAATTTCCATAATCCACATTCCTTAAATTGTTCATCAATCAAATTTTCATTTCAAAAATTAATAATCAATTGCAAAAAAAAAATCACATTCTCAAAACAGCAAATCAATTCAATCATCTTTCATCAATTCAATATTTCAAAAATTCAATCAAAAATTTTCAAACAATGTTCAAAAATAATTCATTTCAAATTTTTGTTCATTTCATAGATATATTGCGATTAAAATTCATTGAATTTTCTCAATGCAATGCATCATCATAAATTCTCAAATTCAATCATAAATTCAATTCCAAATATAATAATCATTTCATCTGTCATCTCCATTTTCAACTTATGTTTTCCAAAAGGTCCCTTTCTCTCAACATTAATAAATCTTGGAAAAATTGTTTCACCTTCAATTTGCATTCAAATCATCAAAATAAAACATTAAGTTTTCCTTCAAATGTAAATTTTCCATAATTTTTTCATTCAAATCTTCATTTCACAGAATTATCACTACAACGTCAAAGAAAAAAAAAAGAGAAAAAGCCCACAAAGAAAAGTAAAAAAAACGAGAGATCAGCGTATATCATTAGGACAAAAAAATACACAGCAGCAGTAGTATTACTTTTCAAAGTCATGCATAATAAGATCATTATTTTTCATTCCATGTTTCCATGAATCAAAAACACTCAAATCCAATTCATTGAAAATTAAATGATAATATTTTCATATTTCATAATTAAATCATGTTCTTTTCAAATCAATTTTGGTCAATCTCAATCATTCAATTTCCCAATATTCACGTCATAGCTGCCTTTTCATCAAATTAACAAATTCACCTCAAATATTTTTTCATTTTTTTTTGCAACAATACTTTTCCAAAAAACAATGCACACACAAAGTTAAGAGACAGAAACTACAAAGAGATTTGTTGTATCTGCTTCTAAAGCAATACAACACTTTGAAGAAGCTCAGAACACAAAATTAAAAAAGAGAAGAGCTTGGTTATTTTCTTAAAAAAAAAAACAAACAAACAAACAAAAAAAGTTTAAACAAAAAACAAACGAAAATGCTTAATTGAATTCAGTATAGTCTGCTGCTTAACATAAAAGTATTTATATAAAACAATGGTTTTACATGAAATTAGAAAGAACTTTGGAAAAGGCAAACAGGCTTAAACAAAAAAAAAAAAAAAAAAACTAAAAAAACACAACCAGTAACTGAAGTTGGTTCTACCAGTATGGTTTATTACAAGGAATCCACGGAGTTGGAAACAGCCTTTCAGGGATTGTCTAGAGAAAAATCAGACCAGGTGGGCAATGCTGGTTAAATTAACAGCTGATAAAATCCAGTCACTACAGGCAAAACAAATCCATAATAAAAATCATTAGCACCCAGACAGCTACATTTATGCTGACAAAGTAATACCCGACACAACAAGGAAATACAAATAGTGAAATGCATCACAGAGAGCGCTATGCCAGTTTTGTAATTATAAGCACTATGTCATCTTAATGAACTCAAACATATGCTTGCTGTGCAATGTTTCTGTTTTTTAAACAGTAAAGCAGTTAGAGTTCACGTTCCTTCCCCCTCTGTACATTGAATCCACGTACGCCGCTTGATCTTTCAACTCAAGAATTTGACAGTTTTTTTATTTTTTATTATAGCTGACTACAAGCATCAGAAGAAAAAAAAAAAAGCGCCAGGCATAGTTAAAAATACTGACATTTCCTAAAGTCTCTCAATACCCAACAGCTATTGAAAGGGAGGCAGGGAAAAGGATTTGTATTTAACTTTGTATTCTTTATACCTTCATTATCTGTATATAAAAAAAAAAACATCTATTTGTGATTGAGAACTGCAGCAAGAATGATATACATGTAACTATTGGGTAATCAATAAAACTGTTATTGTCCTTTTTTACTAGGTCTACAGTGTGCTCATATATAGTACAGTAGATTTACAATATGAATAAAGTTATTATTCATACATATGTTAAATCAAGCTGGGACCACTTGTTCACTCAGGCATAATAATCCTTTTCATTGTGAAATTAGGTTATTGAAATTTCGAAAGGGACGTCACACATTTGAACCCACAGAGAAAGACTTCTACTCTACCATACATACCAGTGACAACAGTATAACACCACATTTACCCTGAAGAGGATTCACCAGTGCAACACTGCAGTTAACAGGTTTATAAA
This sequence comes from Polyodon spathula, assembly GCF_017654505.1. Classification (NCBI taxonomy): domain Eukaryota; kingdom Metazoa; phylum Chordata; class Actinopteri; order Acipenseriformes; family Polyodontidae; genus Polyodon; species Polyodon spathula. The sequence continues at coordinate 2,907,836 of NC_054550.1, read as the reverse complement.
GTGCTGAACATGAATATTGTCAGTGCAAATATTACACCTGAGGGGGAATCACTGCTGTCAAACAAATGATCAGAAGGTAAATATTCCATGTGCAGCCCCCCCCCCCCCCTGCCATTAAAATAGACAGACACATGAAATGAGCAGGACCTCTCGTACGGTAAAAAGGTGCACATACTTTTCAGCTAGGCCTGCCTGAACATGCAGGATCACAGCCAGCTGCCCACCTCCCATTCTCTCCTTCTCTCTCTCACACACATTCTCCGACAGGAACTCACTCTCACAGCTATTACAGCTCCTTTCCATAATACCATGCAAGAACCGTCAGCCCAAAGAGAACCGACAGCTCAGCTGAGCCAATCAAAAGAAAAATAAAATTTGTATAAATAAATGAATAAAACCATGGATTCCTTCCCTACCCACCCCTTTTTTAACTGGCAGTGTGATTCTGAGTAATATCTGTTTTCAGACTTAGGGCAGGACGTAAAGAATGACTCTATAGCACAACAGCACGAGGAGAAGAAAAAGCAGCATTTCCTAAGTTTTGACAGTATGACAAAAAAAAAAAAAAAAACACAACAGCTTAAGTGCAAACTTCTTTTGTTTTTTATTTGCTAAACATACCCTTGTTCTCCTACCAAACGGCAGTATTGCCTAATATTTAAAGTATGTAATGCTTTGTCTGTTACACAGTATTAATTGTGCACAGCAGATAAACCCTTTTATGTAACAGATGCACTGACATTATTTCCAGCTAGCAGCCTGCACTGTGAGACTCAACAGGTTACGCTTGGAAAACAGCTAGGAAAAAGAAAAAAAAAAACTATTTAGCTTAAAACCGGCACAGGTGGGAATTCTGATGTGCAATATCAGATAAATTGTGTGACGAATAAATGAGGGGAGCACAATGGGGAGCAGTCAGTTAAACACACATAATAAATAAATACATACATACATACAGCACTTTCATGGATCAATAGTCATACTGAATCAAGGTTCTAGAGAGAAGGAAGACTGCACACACCTGAATTTTTATATCAATAAAGAAGAAACATTTCACTGAATACTCCATGTAGGGATACAGTGGGCATGTTTTTTTTTTTTCATTGGGTTTAACAAAATCAGACTAGAAACATATTTAAAACTGTAGCTGCCAAATTAAGGTCGGACGTCGAGTTTATACAGCCCTGCAAACATCAAGGTGTCGATTTTAATCATCTTAACAGTGGCAGATATAAATGAACTACTTGCAATTAAAATATAGGAGAGTTCTGAAATCAGGTTTATTAATTTAAGAGCAGAAGTATTAACCCTTTGCGGTCCTATGTCGGACCTGGTCCGACATTACAATTTTCTCTTTCCAGTCCAATGTTGGACCCTGTCAAAAAGAGCCGAATGAAGTAGAAAAAAAAAAAAAGGGGGGGGGGGGCGTATCTCATAGCCCCATGCACTACAGAGGTAACACGGACATAAACAAAGGAGGTAGTTGCTTCTGCATCCAGCGCTCAAAGAATATCATCGGCAATTGCAGAGTTTTTTGGGACGATAAATAATAAAATAATGATTTGGATCACACTGAGAAGTTCGGTGATAAAACGATTTATCAGTATGTACGTCTATAAAGAGGTATGTCAAAAATACAGTGAACAAGGGGCGGGGCTTGACTGGAGATACAGTACCGAGCGTCCTTTTGTGATTCAATACCTTTTAAACCTGTTTTAGTCCGAAAAAATGTAATATTTTAAACAACGCGTGTAAAATAAACTGTGTGTGAAAATAAATTGGACCTGACTCGCTTGACGAGCGCTGAATAAATGCACCGCTAAGGGTTAAGATCTGGCAGTAGTCGAACATTAAAACAGATCCTCAAGTATGGACCTGAAACCGTGAATTTATATGCAAGTAGGCTACATGTTACAAGGTTAATTAAGCATTATGACTGAAATCAGGAAAATGTGGTTAATACACTAGTTTTGAAAAAAATGAAGTTCCACTTCCTAATTTGTTTTCCTTTTCTAAATAGATTAAATACACAGTGGTAAAGTGTTAGTCCGCTTCTACTCCAGCATGCACTGCTTATTGATATACCCTTTACCGAGCAGCACATTGGGGATTACGCCACATCGTCTTACTGACCTTTTACATTAAACCATGTACAACTCCCCTTTTTTCTAAAAGTAACTTAAATCAATGTTTTAAACTTTGTTATATTCCGTCTTCTACTGCCACAACATTAAACCATGTACACAAAAAATAAATAAGTCATTCACAACATTTACAGTTGTGATGCATGAATTGTTAAAAGCCAGTGGAGAGGCGATCATTCGGTATCACACTTACCAGTGCAGAAACCTGAACAAACATCCTTGTAAAACCAGAAGTCACTTTGAATCTTCAGATTTAATAATGAAGCCGTGCAGTGTGTAAATAAAGTCTTTCTGTGTTATATGTTTGTACTTTTTTGGTCAAAAATTAGGGGGGATATCCCCCCTATATATATATATACACCAATGGTTGAGTGTCACTATGTGTTGTATGATACTACTAAATACACATATATATGTATTGATATAATACACACACACACACACATATATATATATATTATATATATATATATATATATAATATAAACCTAGAAAAATACAAATTCATCCAAGCTCTTAGGCATGCACCTTTCAACGGCAAGAACAAGTCTATTTTGAGATGCAATGCTCTGCATGTTTAAAGCTTAGCCCTAGACAAGTAAATAAATTTTTTAAAAAATAACCTGTCAATCGACATGCCAAGGCTGAAATTCCAAAATGGTGCAGCAAAAACTAAAAACATCCAACGTCAGTTTATGAAAACTTCTGCCACAACACAACATGTATGCAGACATACACACTGCACGTTGTTGACAATACAGCTCTCCTGCTGGCAAGTGAGTTTTATAATAGCAAACAGCATTTAATAATAATAATAATAATAGATAGAGTATTCCCCCCCCCCCCCAGAAAAGAGGACCCCCCCCCCCCCCCCCCCCCCCAGGGCCGGATACTCCCATCCAGCTGCTTGATCTCCTCTGATCTGCAGTAAATGAAAGTACAAGACCCCACCTGGTCCACAAGAGACCGCCCTTTTCAAGTGGCCTACCTGTTTCTCACTCATAGCAGTAATCTTGGCTTGGAGCTCGTGCAGCTGCTTTTTCAAATCTGCGTTCTATAAAAATAAAAGAATATATTAGTAGAAAATATTTAAATAAATAAATAAATAAATAACGTGTCTGGAGGCATGTATATAAACACTATTTACCATATCTGACAGCTTGAATCGAATGCATGAGGTGATCGAACATACAGGAAAACAGCATGCCACTGTCAAGGGGACGCTTGGTATTTAGTCCAGAGGAGTAGCCGAGAGGAATCTCCAGGGATGAGAGCACCCGATTCCTCTACCTGCTTAGTCAATGCCATTTGAAAGGGCTTTAGGGGAGACTGCTCCTAACTGCACCTGTGTGGTGCCCCGTTGAACACAATGATTTTACTGCTCTGGAGGAGAGTCTAAACTGGATGAAACTGACCAGACATTCCTTTTACAGAGCTCCTTAAAACCGTGACCTCAGAGACGGCTCACGCCAACAAGGGCAGAGGTTCTCCGGTACGTAGGCAAGGTGGTTTTCAGGTAAATGAAGTTTAGTCTGGTATCAGAAGCACACAGCAGAATGCATGTCACTTAAGGCGTTTAACCCCTTCTCTGCCAGCACTGTATTTGTATTCCACACTACAATTTTGTTATAAATTCAGTGGCAAAACAAAGTAATGAAAAATACTAAAAATATCAAATGTTTGTCTGCTTGACTTGACACAGCTGTATAGCGAGAGTAGACTTTACTGAATTACTTTTTTTAGCTGGAGGGGGTGGCTTATTGTCCATGCAATAAATGTGGAACAAAACAGCATTTATTAAGGATTTATAAAGGCTTAGCAAACTTCTACGGGAATGACTATACTGTATAATACTCAATTTTTTAATAAGGGTGCTAATTAACCAACAAAGACCATTTCAGACAGCTGCAACAGCAGCATGCCAATCTTACTACAGTAATAGAAGTGAACCAGTTTAAACAATACTGCAAAACTATCTTGGAAGCATGCTACAATTTATGCTTCTTTCTTTAAAGCTCAATGAGGTTTTACTTTCTGAAAAAGAAGTCTGGCTGACGCACTGTAACCTGCCAGTGGAAGAGACAACGGTTGTCACCATTAGACTGCCTTTGTGCTTTATCTATCATGCTAGACACTTGCATTTCCAAAGTCTATTTCCACTCAAGAGACTGGAGTGGAAATCATAACAGTAAAAAGCTTCAAGAAGGGTAAATATAACTGTGTGCAGAAATCAGAAATTTCCTTTAAGAAAAAAAGAAAAAAACCTTTCAATTGATCTAAACAGTGACCAACGCAAATACTGTTTAGAGGCACTCTGTATTACGAAGGGTTTATGAAAATCCAACATTCAAACGTGCACTAATGGTTTAAGTGCATTTCTGTTTATATCAGTTTAAATACATTTATAAAAAGTAATTACAATAGTCAGCCACCAGGTGGCCCCAAATGCCAAGTAAAATTCACACTGGTAGCATAAATAACCACCACCACTAAGTTGGGTTACCTACAATATTAAGATATTTGTACACACCCCTGTATACTGCATGACCAGCCCCACCTCCACAAACTAAATTTAACTGTATTAATCAGGTACAAAGAATTTCAATTTGTGATAGTTAATGTTCAATTGATGGATAAGGAACAACAACAAAAAAAACACCTCAAAGGCTAAGAATAAACAAGACAGGCAGAGATGAATCTTGAGTCATCACTTTGCTGAACAAGCTGGTGAAGAGCATTGCTGTGATTGAGGTGTGCGACCGAGATGTATATTTATATTCATTAATGTAGCAGCATGTTGACCTCTGAACAGCAGCAGCAGCATTAATAATAATAATAATATTGCTGGGACACACACTCGCAATACATTTTTAGCTGAATCATAAAAGCACATTAATAATGCGGCTAGTGTAAAACAAAACCCAAATATGAGAAGGTAAGGAGGTATTTTGCCTCTGTAAATAACATGCCCTTTCTTGTTTGGTGTTTTTTGTGGAAAGCAGATCAGTCGAGGAGTCCTTTTTTTGACATGCAAAACGGGCTTTGTGACATACACATTTAGATAAGGAGACACAATTTACTGTGCAGGCATACCAAAAAAAAAAAAAAAAAGAGAGAGAGAACTGTTTTACCTGTGGATCCTGCTTCATCTGGGCAACTAGTTTCTGTAATGTTGAAGAAAAAGAAAAAGTCAAAACATGAAGCTTTAAAATATACTCATGCTATGTACAATTAAAACAAACAAATCTTTCTGAAAAATCTGTTTCTTTACATTTTGGAAGGTATCAGGCCCAAACATACATCAGAACAGAATATGTTTCCAGTTTGGAAAATACTCCTGCTGCATCTCAAAAAAAAAAAAACAAAGCTCCATGAATTTAAATAGGCTTTATCTTCTTATTCTTGCTTCCAGGACGATCCAGGCAATCCTTGCCTGTAGACAGTGACTCCTACTGGCCCTCTTCCATTAGATTTGCAACCACAGGGATGGCAGGCTAAACTGAGGATGACCCTGGCTAGTCCATGTGCTTGCTTAAATATTTAACACTGCAAACAAGCCTACAGCACACCAGCATAGAGGAGGATTTAAAGCATGCATTTGAAGAGCAGAATGCAATTTAATGTGCCAAGCTCCAGTCATGTGGAGAAGCAGGACACCCTGACTGCTAGACAAAGCATTACGAACCATACCTGTGTGCTTGCATAATGCCCTGAGGCTTTATTTGCAGGTATGTCACTTGCATACACAAATGCTTGCCCCCATACAATGACCGAAACAGTCAACGGCAGAAAACAGTCCGAACATTATGCAGTTTTTTTACTTTTGCCCCATAAATGTAAAGCTTCCATGTTGTTTTGGTAAAGATTAAAAACTTGAACTAACCATCTCTGAATATTTAGTTGCATATTATTAGTAACCGTGGTGAAATTTGTGTGTAGTTACAATGCAATAGCAACTGATCTTCCATTTTCTGTGTGTTGAACTTATGTTAAAATATGAATTTATATGGAAACCTTGTTCCAACATTATGAACAAGAAGTTTTCCCAAAATGTGCAAATCTTCAAAAGTGTTTTAGTTCACAATGTATTGCATTTGGAGTAACAGTCCTATTGTTCAGAGCACAAACTATGCATGCAGCAAAAGTTTAGCTAACTGTTCATGCAGAAAAAGTTCAAATAAACTTTAATTTCAAGTGAAATTGTTTACTCAGGGAAATGGAATAACAAAACAACTCCTGCATTCTGGTAATAAGGCAGCAGCTGCACCCAGATCACAGTGCAAACCCAGACTTATTCTAAGAACTAATTTGTTTGAAGAGCCAAATTCAGCTTGGAAAACGCTCCTCAATGTAATCTGGTAAATCATTAAATAATAATAAAAAAAGAACACCAATTTGAAAATGTTCTTCCAGATCTCAACAAGAATAAAGAATTAAAAAATCTGTTGCAGTAGGTCCTACTAGCTAATTGGGGACTAGCAAAGTGCATTGCTTGCTGTAAATAGAACAGCTCAGATGACATATTACAGTTCTATACATGTCTAACAGTGCAAATTAATCTCTTTAGTGTTTTTCTGTCAAGAAATGTATGTAAAATGACAGAGGGGGTCCAATTATTTAATAAAGAATAGTGATATTTAGACCTGCCAGTTTCAATCAATTGAAAAGAACGCCAAAAGGTTTGTATGAAACTCAGTCTGTGAACGCAAACTTCACGAAAAGCTATAAAGCATCTTCTTACTGCCTTGTTGGGGAAAAAAAAAATAATTTCAGCAGCAATGTAAAAGTAGTTCATCCAGAGTTCATCTGGACTTCATTTGATGATGTTGGGGGGGACAGAATTGGGATCGAATACAGAATGCCATGAACTTAAGATTGCAGGAGGATCAAATCCTGCACCAAGAACACTGCACTATGTTAATAGCCAGAGTCAGCTAACAGCTGTGCCTTGCAAGCCAGTCTGCGTGAGAATGAAGCTTGCTGTCCTCTCCTCAATGAATCCTAAACGTGCAGCCACACTACCTTAAAAAGGCTGCTCTTTTTCAGCAAGCCTGGACTTGGTTGAGACCTTCAGTGTGGCACCAGGTGCTGTATTCAGTGGTACTCTTGGCTGGACCTGACCTAATACCCTCCGGTACCGGGGGCCACTGTCCTGTAGGAGGGCCTGTCCTTACTTGACCTTTGATCATAGGCACATTTTTGCAACCCTGCTTTACACAACAATGGCTTATACAACACTATTCTAATATTTAGTTAAAAGGTCTGGGCAGTACTAAGCTAATTTTCTATAATATAGGGACATAAATAAGACTCCCATTGCACAGCAGTTTGATCTATTCCTGCACTTGTTACTTTATACACTGGCTAATCAAACTCGTAATAAAACCTGAAATGGATGAAACTGCTCTGCAATAGGAGTCTTATTTCTGCTAAAATAAAAATGTACAACAAATTATTGTAATGCTCATTTGCATGTTCTCTCTTTTTTTGTACATTTTGATAATGTTCCAAAATAAATGGTTTTCTCTTGGAATAATTACTGAAATTTTCTTAAGAGTAAACAAGTCAGACTAAACCGCCTTTGATCAATACTAGGATGAAAAAGGATTTTTCTAATGTTAAGTAATCAAAGATTCAGCTGGAAACATTTCTACAGCTGTAAAATAAATGTGCTATTGCTTTATATGTTTTAGTTTAATTTCAGGAACATTTAAACTTTCACATATTGTGAATGTTTGTTACCAATCAGAAAAGCTATGACATTTGCTTTTTAAAAATTGCTTCAACGTGTTTTTGTGCAGAAGACTTAAAATCAACCGTTTGGGCAAAATTGTAACCGTTTTACACTTGGGCAACGTTTAAAAACTCTAAACTACTAATGCTCCTAATGTTAATGCTTTGGGCTGGTCCACGATTCCACTACTCAGCTCTGCAGCTACTAACCAGCTGACCTGAGCAGCCTGGAAGATTCGCAGAGGACGATAACTATGATAACTATAAAGTATGAACATTTTCTGCTATTTATTTAGCGGCCCAGCGTCATCAACATCCTTACCTTCAATGGACTGGATACTTATGTTGTATCAGCTACATTTAAACATATATAAAGTCATATTTATTATCCAACCTTGCTTCACTTATTTTCTTGACTAATTTATATATTAAATATGTACTGCTGACAGCTCATAGTAGAAAATGAAATGCCCCTTGGGAAGACTATTGTTACCTCCAGGGGCTTCAGGCATTATAACCTCCCTGTTGGTAACAATTGTCTTCCCTCGGGTCAATAAATTTCCACTATAGCCTTCCTCTCCGGTCCATATTTACTAAATAAACATCACACACGCACATATATATACATACATATATATATATATACATATGTATATGTTGTGTTCCAGGTATCATGTATCACAGGGGGAATATCCGTCGGGATATTGCATAACACCTTGTATTATATATCACGGCCATTGCCACACACACTACACATTATAATGCCTGCCCCCTTTATAAGGCAGCCCATAATATTGTGGAACATATTATAAGGCGGTACGGTCATGGCTCCCATAATGCCTTCACACTAACACTAGTATTCTGGTTATAAGGTGAAACACAAACAGCACGGTCTCAACTATGGCTCCTGACTACAGTGTTATAACGGGGGAGCACTGTATATACATGTGTGAAATGCCTTACACTTCTAATTAAAACATAAAAAAAATGACAATTGGCAATGACATTTGTAATACAAAGAAAAACCATTACAGAAACTTCAGGACTTAAAGGTTCTGGTACAAAAAAATAAATAAAAAAAGGTATTACACAACAACAAATAAAATATATATATATATATATATATATATATATATATATATATATATATATATATATATATATATATATATATATATATAACCTGATGGACTTGTATTTCCACTTTCAGTGCCTCCTGTAAAGTCTGAAGCTCCATCATTAATCACTTCTCTCTGTATCTCAGTCCTGGGGAGCTTTTGGCCTGTAAAAAAAAACAAAAAAAAACACACATAACAAATTTGTTGACTTATTTTCCACGGCTTGGTAAACTACTGTTACAAGAACACTATTTTATGATTGTATCGAGAGGCAGCATATTGCGTATCATCATATGCACACATTCTCTAAGTAAATGTGTGCATGGGAGGGTGACTACAGGGGTAATACTCAATGCTTTAAGAAATGTGTGCAGGAGGCCTCATCTGGGGACCAGATGTGCAGCACTGAAATTAAACAGCTAGGTGGCCCTAAGCTTCTCACATGCCTAGGTAGTGGTAAACTGGGCTACAAAAAACACATCCTAAAACTGCACTGTCGATAATCGTGTATAATGGAAAATACACTGCAACAGTATGCTGGCAGCACGCTTACTGCAAACCTCACACGCACATATTTTCCTATACCACTACTCTATTCAAACAAACCTACTGCACTCCAAAGGACAAAGGACTAGCAGGGGTTAATGTTTTAAACTTCATAGCCAAGATGTTGAAACAAATACTTTTATCCTATTTCAAAAATATGTACCACATTGCCCAGTGTCTCTACTTCAATGTTATATAAATTCATGGCTTTATCTATTCAATGACCGTTTAGCGCTTTTAAAAACTTCTGCTTTTGCCTATAAAACAGCAAAGTTCACTTATATTCTAGAAATGAAGCTGTCCTTGTTTTGAATGAAACACTGAAGAACAGCCGAGTTTGAAAGTAACTTTTCTGACTGCATCACTTTAACAAAGTTAATCTGGGGCCTGGCAATCATGCCTGCTTCCGCCTTCACTGTGAGCTACCAGCACAGCATTTCCCAATCCCTGCAATGACATGCACAGGCCTCTCACCAGAAAACTACACCGATTCTGGAATTGGGAAGGGCGATTACTTGAAAATACATTACTTTGTTTTTAGCTTTTTTGTAAATGGGTAAAATGTTTTGCCTGGGTATTCAGATAAACAATCAGAGGAGAGGATAAGTAATAATTAAAAAAGGCTAAGAAACAGCAGCATTGTTTAAAATTGACTTTTTTTTTTTTTTACATGTAAAATTACAAACATTAGGCTTGATTTTCTAAGACATGTAGGCACAGCAATACAAAGAAGCAGGGAATGCAAGCATGCATAACCCTTTAAAAAAGTTGTTTAAAACAGCATGCTTCTTTCTTTTTAAATACATAAGTAATAAACAAATAAATAAAACACTCACCACCTGGCTGCAGAAACTGGTCTCTTCTCACACCAGCCCCCCTGCAAGCAAGAAAACAAAAGGATTACATGAACAATCACGTTGCTGTCAAATTAAACCAGGATGCCCAAAAATAATCAAAACATACTGGAGTACTAGAAGTGATCATGTGACAAAATAACCAGTCAGCCCCCCAGTTAAGTTTTCCTCAAGTGCAACCTGCTGCATATGGTTACTACATTAGGTTTGTCTGTCAGGTGTTCATTTACTTAACATATCAATAGAAATCCATACACAGGAAGTAATTACAAAAAAAAGGAGGCCACTTAGCATACTCTGGGCTTTCTCTTTTCATAATTACGCTGTTTGCTTCAAAATCACTGAAACAGAAAACGATTCACTGGAAACATTAATACCTTTCATGGTTTTTTTAATTTTTTGACTATTTGGTAGTTGAAATAATAAGAACATGCCATATTTTGAAAATAAAAACACTACGAAGGACTGAATATAACAAGTGATAACTAATGCAATTCACCATAGTTTTACAGCACACGGCATGCACAAAATGCAAGTCTACTTGGTACTCACTAAAAAGAACTGAGATGGTCATTCCTGTAGGATGTTACCAAAGTTTCACTGGTAACTATATCCTTACTAAATAGGAAATACAAAAAGACTAGGAGAGTTCTTTCAACTTTTCTGAAAGTGGGGGTCCTGCCAGTCCTTACTGGCGCTAAAAATATATATTATGAAAAAATGTTATGTTTCCAAACAAATCAGAATTGTTTTTGTTGTTGTTGTTGCAAAGACAATGTCATTTCTGCCACGCATATCGATGCCAACAACCTTTCACACTAAAGACAGAACAAAACCCTTCACATCTCCACGAGGACAAACTTGCTCAATGTCACTCCCTGTCAACTTCACTCACTGGAACGTCCCGGACAGAATAGAATAGGATTCAATGACGGGGATGCTCCTGATAATATCACTTGGGTTAATATTATCACACTCCAGTTTAATTTAATCAGAATTTATCAGTCATATTTGCACTTACACTTTGCCAAATAAAATATTACGTTTACTTGTAGGCAAGTTGCTGTGGACTGCTTGTGACTAATACAGCAGCACAATACACTGTAGCACACAGAACTATTAGATTATACTATTTTTAGTAGATGGTTTATCTGAGGTGACTTCCAGGTGCTCTATACTTCCAACTTGTTATGTTTTTGTTTTTTTTTTAAATACCATTACTATATTTGTAGTTCTATAGCAAAACAGGCCTTTTTGTTGTTTAAACGCTTCTGTTGCCAGGTTATTGCTGAACTCCAGATAAAGCCAACTGCTTGTTGTCCCATTTCTTGCTCATTCCGTTTAAAAATACATCTCTAACAGGTTTTGACCTGGCGGAACACCGTCAAAGTAAGTTGGGTGATCCCAGGGAAGGGTTCCTGTTTAAATGAACTAGCTGAAACTGTATACTAGAATACCGGCACAGGGGGTGCCTATTACAAAATTTACACAAAAGTACCACCAACTTAGTTCATTTCTAAACCTCATTTACACTTCAATCTATCCCATTATTGCCAAGTTTGATCCCAGCCCAAGGTTTTGGTATAAACCAGTTCACACTTCTAAAACGCGCCTTTGCAAAAGAGTATGTAGTTATGCATTATTGCATCCCAGCTACTCAGAACAGGCAAACAATGCCCTCTGTACTCTAGGATTGTTAATGATCTGATCAGTTAACACCTGCTGTATACTCTCTCCGATACTTGAAAATGGGAATGCAACTTTAAAACAAATCTGTTACTTTTTTTTTTTAAACCACACACGATGGACCAAACACCACATATTTAGTGAAAAGTTTAAAACTATGAAAACCAAAAACACCTGTTTCTAGAATTTTGTGAGTGGATTTGTGTCCTATAAGAAACGTGACATAGTAAAAACACCAACAACTTGTGTTCTTTCAAATGAACTAACTGTATGGATTGATTAGACTTATTCGATCAGATTTATTCCTTCAAAAAAAAAAAAAAAAAAGAATTTATCCGGCCCATTGTACTACCCCTATGGGGATGGTGTTAATCAATAAGTAAATTAAATTAATTACATTAAATTAAGTTCAATGGTTACCACATATATATATATATATATATATATATATATATATATATATATATATATATATATATATATATATACATATACATATACACACACACACACACACACACACACATATATATAATATATAAACTTATATATATATTTACTTTTAAAATTCAACTAACTTCAGTCCCTGACTTCATGCAAAGAGATTATTAAGTGGCACTTTTAAGATCATTCATTATACAGCTCTGCCCGGTCTCAGTAAACCGTCCGCCAATAGAAACGCACTTCCACAGACAAGTCCTGGAATAAAGAATACATTAACTTCGGTGAGCAAGCAAGACGCATTTTGCGAAGAGGTGCGTCTCAAAAAATGTAAAGATACAAAAGTAAAATGTACAGACTGTTTACATATTTAAAAAATAATAACAGCAAGTATTTACCACTAGCAAATAATATTACTAATAACAATAATACAAAGATTATGTCCCGTTACACAAAACTAAGGAAGGGCGCACGAAGCCTTATTTCTGTTGCGTATTACTATTTTATATAAAAGTAGCGTGGTCGACGAAAGAGAAATTAAACTGGTGGTGTTAAGTTGGGAATGTGCCCTCCCTGCTGCACTCCTCCTCGCTGTCCTCCAATAGCGGTGTACTTAGAAAATAACACAACTCCAGTCCTAGAATTAGGATAACGAACAAAAACAAAATCCCCCAAACCGCTCCCCCTCGCTCAAAAACACCAACGCGTCATTTGAAAAACACTGAAATAACTCGACAGTGTTTTAAAAGTTGCGCTGCCTATAAAAATAAAAGTTCTTCTAATATTATACATAGAAAAAAGCTCGGCTGCACTTACCCTCCTCTTTCACTCTGCACACAGTCAGCAGCTTCTCTCCTCACACACAAATTATTTAAATAAATATTTACAAACACTCTAGTCTCTATCTACCGTATCCTTACGCGGATAGAAAATTCTAGCAGACAAGGTTTAAATCGCCTCCATTGAGTTATAACTGCATTTTTTGTTTTATTTGATTTTTTTTTTTTTTTTTTTTTTTATTATTATTTTGTCTAAAAAAAAAGAGAGAAACTGAGATACAAAACAAGAACTCTTCTTCAATCTCATTCACCCCCGGCCGGCGCACACTGCTTATCAATCCGCGCAGGAAGAGGGAGCTTGAAGGGGCCGGGGAACTGAGGAGCGAGTGCTAAAAAAAAACGGGTCAAGACCCGCTCAGATCGACTCAGCGACCTCGGAAACCCGTTAAAACTGGGGGGTTAGCGGCGCTGCCCACAGACCCGCGATGTGAAATTATGTTTGAAAGCGTGGACTACATTGTGTGACGGTGCGGCGAATTTATTTCACTTTGCCTAAGGAACGGGGGTGCTCCGACTCCCATTGCCTAGGGAAAAAACCCGGATGTAAACTCAGTGAAACTCATCTGGAGTGAAGAAACTCAGTGCAACTCAGTCCTGTGCAGAGAGAAGTACGCGCAGCAATGCATTGCTGTACCGCTCGCTGCCGCGGCCAGACAGCCAGTTATCACAGCACAAAGGGGTCCCCTACTAGTCCTGCAAGAACCAAACAACTAATCAGCAGATAAGGGTAAAAATAAATTACACGCCAAGTATTTGGGGGAGAAGAACAAAGCTGCACGTGCACAACAAAGGGAATAATTTAGGACAGGTATTACATTACAACAACCGCCAGGAACCCAGACCCGCATGACTAACGGCAGCTGGGTTACCGCAATTCATTTTGATAAGTGTGCTTTTCTTTATTTGTGACACACTTGGGCAAGTGTGTCTTTTCACGTTTTGATTTCCGTAAAGAATGTTTCAGTTTGTTTTATTTCAAACTCTTTTGGGGGGAGGCAATTTTTCACACATACGCATTTTATGATTTCTATACAGTATATTGAAAACAAAGAAATGTACACCCTGAGCTCAGTACTGTAGTATTTCTGCACTCAGGTAAATAAATATACTCAGGGTCAAAGCCACCTGACATCTGACTGTCAAAAGGGGCAATATCAGTGTTTTTATGACTACCAACCTTAGGTCAAAGGCGAGACATTCCTGTGTTGTTGGTTACCATGTTTGACCCTTTTAATAAAATATGCACAATTTGATTAATTGACCTCTGACAAGGTTTAAAAATAGGACAGTCATGTGGTTCTGTGGTTTCCATATATTGGTCATGAGCTATAAGTGCACTTGTCTCCCATAACTGTGTAGCACATTTCCAAATTGTATGTGGACACAATGCCATGCTAGAAGAGGGACTTTGTGTCGTTTGTCACAGATTGCCACATCAATCTGGTTAATCACAGTGAAGGAGCACACTGGATCCCTGTAGTAAAATGCTCTCTGTGGTTCCCAGGAGGAAGTCAATTTGTGGGCTGGATAACCTTTACCTTAGGACAGCCAAGGTCGTGACTTTCCCGTCAGTTTCAGCTAAAAAAATTACAGATAGTCCGGAGCATCATTTTTAATTGAGGATATAGATCTCATTTAACAAACCTCTAGAAATGACAGCACAGCCAGAACCAACTCAATTTAGATCATTATCTGAATAGTTTGCAAGTGTACAGCTACTGACAATATACATGTAATAAACCTTTAGAAGACAAAAGTTTGCACCTTCACACAAAGGTGTGTTGAGGATGGATTTGTGTTATGGTTTCAAAGTGATATTTACTGTATTATAGTACATACCAGATGCCAAATTTAATAGAAATTCCGTTGGAAAGCATATATTGCCATTAATATATAATTGCATCTGAATAAAGAAAGAATGTGCAGAATAATATTAACTTGATTATTTCATTTTTACTTAAGCAGACACTATTTGCAGGCCCATTATTTGAATTATGCACTGAAAATTAAACTTATTACCACAGCCCAATATTTCCGGTACTCCATCCTTTTGCACCAAAGGACATGATGAATAATGGAGGCATGTTATTCATTTGCATATATAAACAAGATCAAATATGTTTGCTAATTAGTATTTACGCAAGTAAGAATTCAATTAATTGCCAAACTAATTTATGAATTAGTTGAAGGGTCTCAATTCTCCCCGCCTGTCAAGGGGCTCCCTGATTCAGTCTCTTCCCTGCCCCTGCCCCCTCCTCCTCCCACAAGAAAAGCAGAGTGGCCCTCTTTCAAAGGCACAATAATAAGTCACACTTGCTACAGGAAAGCAATATGTCAATGGCCCGCTGCCACAGTTGCGTAGTGTTGTGTGGAGTGTGCTGGCAGTAGAATGGAGAATGCAATATTCTTCATTGGTTTAACAAGATAGATGCCAAATTAAATATCATGCCCCACTGTTGGCTATAATAACCGATTTATAAAAAACGTAGAGGGTAAAATTTGACCAAAAAATAAATAACAAATAACTCTATCCACAACACAGGGAAAGCAGCCATTGCAATTTGCATATAACTGAATTAAGCTCAATTTGAACCCAACTCCTTCACAATGGGGCAATGTTCTGTACCATATATTATATAGGTCAACATAGTGCCTTATAACATGTGTCAGTTATTATATATATATATATATATATATATATATATATATATATATATATATATATATATATATATATATATACACATACACACACACACACACACACACACACATATATATATATATATATATATATATATATATATATATATATATATATATATATAAATCTCTATCTCTATTCCTGTTGAATCTACAAACCTGTCTCCCTCCTCTTCCAACAAGAACCTTGGTGTCACCCTTGACCCCTCACAGCTCTCGACTATACTGGACTAAATGGAACCCAATTGTACCAGTACTTGACTTGCATCAGCTTGTACCTGCACTGAACTGCTCCATACCTTGCCGTATTCTACTACTGCTCTTAATTATAACTACTTCCTGTATCCTGTATCTGATTTTACTCTTATAGGTATCTGTATTCATTTTTTTTTGTAATTGCTCTTATTTGAAATCATTCTCATCCATGTATCATACTGACTACCTGCTCTTTCTGGACTTTACTTGTAATAAGGAAATATTTTTAATACAGGTTAACTGCTTTTAGTGGATCTTTCTCAAAAATGTAATTATTTACTGTATTCTCTATACTTATAACCACTAGTGGGAAAAACGTGGGAGAATCTGATTTTAAACTTAAACTGATTACCCAAAGTAGAAAACGGATGACGAAAATAACATGAAACATGTTGACGCACAGCATAAACATTAGACTATGAAATGTTACTCTATAAAACATTACACTACATGAAAAAGCACATGACACTATAAAACGTTGTTAACATTCAGTGGTACCTAATTCCCGCAGACGATAAGAGATCTTGATTTAAAATATATATATATATATATGTATTTATATATATATAAGTATATATATATATATATATATATATATATATATATATATTCTGTTTAATTTCTTGTATGCAGTTTTACAATAAAGTGACGTTCCACATATTTAATCTACTTGTATGTTCTAAACAGGAACTCGCTGCAGATTTGTAGTGTTGTAAATTCACAAGGATTATAATTTGATTGCTGCTACTCCTATCTTTTTATTTTGCTCTGAATTTGCAAGCATTTGGAAAGTAACCCGGGAAGGTCTAACTAGAAAATGCACATTTCAGAAACAATTATATACCATGTAGAAGTGATATAGATCTGCTGAAGATATTAAAGATTTGCCATCAATCAGATATGGAGACGGAAAAAAAAATACATCCGCATTCTCTGGCTAGGGTCTCTTGTTTTGCAGTCTCCTTCAACAGTTTTCAGTAATGGTCCTGCAGTTTTAAAACACCAGAAGCCTCACTGAAAACACTGTAGAATCTTTTGAGCTCTGTTTATAGCTCTATTCCCAGCTACTGTACATGTTTCTATTACAGTGGCATCCACCCATATTTTCACACATAGAGTGCACCTGTTTTTCACAGTGCGCTTTTCTTTCATTACATTCATCCCTTCTTTAATTACCTGATTACCTGATACAAGGCCTCTGGAGTTTAACCTCATGACACTGCTGGTTTCTGCTGAGCGTTTCTGTAAGCACTGATAGTTGGTGACCTTTCCGTGTTTCGTTTTTACTTTCCAGCTAGAACATTTTGGCAGTAAAATTAGACTGGACATCATCTACAGCATATTAAATATAATGTATCTGACCCTGCAATCTCTGTCTATTGCACACATTTCTGTTTTACAAAAATATCTTACCTTGGATGGGTGTAGGACTGGATATTTTCCATAGGTGACAGCGGTGGTAATCTAAATTTACTGTATTATCGTCTACTGGAGAGCTGTTTATGATACAACAGTACTTTGCCAAACACTGCGGGCTAGTCTGTATACATTTACTGATAATGTAGTTAGAGTAAAAAGCCAATCATTGCTTCTTAACCGTATCTGTGACATCAGAAGATTTCCCACAGAGAGATACACATACAATCAGGTACATAAAAAAGGCTAGTGTATCTTTGCTATGTTATTTATTGCTCATTCCTGCACTTTGTATTTCTAGGAATAACATCAGCAGAGCTAATATTCATCTTCTGTCCAACCCACACATACACCATATAGCTATATGAGAAGAATAGATCTCTCTCTCTCTCTCTCTCTCTCTCTCTCCCTCTCTCTCTCTCTCTCTCTCTCTCTCTCTCTCTCTCTCTCTCTCTCTCCCTCCCTCTCTCCCTCTCTCTCTCTCTCTCTCTGTTTAGGTGAGGATCATTCATTCCCCTAGACTTGGATGTATGAGGCCCCTCTGCTAGCCTGGGTGCAATCTGGACAGTGGCTGGCCTTACTGCTGGGTTTGTCACTTTTGTTTTGTTGTGTCCTCAATTTATTGGACTGAAATTTAAAGCAAGGCTAAATGTAATGCTGCTTGAATAAAGTATTTAAACACATTTACCCCCCCCCCCCAAACTCATAATATATTATAATAATGCACTTTCAAAAGGGAATTTTCCAAAAGTAATGAAACAAGGTAACAATACTTAAAAAGTCAGTTGTTCTGAACAATACATGACTAAATCCTATTATTATTAGACCTATATTTGCAATATTGCTTTGTATCTCTTTTCCTGTATGCTACCTTAACGAAGGACCTCATCCCTGGGATTCAGAGGGGCAGAGACACCCTGTGCTGTACAGTAGATGCAGCCAGTAGCATGATCCTGAGCTCCCACGACTTCTCATCTGTCATCGTGTTTGAGTTAATCTCTTTTGCTAACCTGATCTCTTTTGATTGTAGTTGTGATTGCATCATTTTTCTATCTGCCAAGCCCCTCGCTTGTTTAATCCCACCGCTGCGCTCCTGGGCTCTTCAGAGAGCGCTCTGCTTCTTGGAATGATACAGGATCTCTCAGCTAGTGGACTTCATTGTTCGTGTCGAATAGATGAACTTCAAAGCTAAGTGCCCGTTCTTCAGACTAAAAAACGAAAAACCTCTTCACGTTTGGCAAAAAAAGAAGGAAAAAATAATGGGGGGGAGGTCCCTATCATTCCTTTTTGAAACGTCTATTTATATTAACGAGTTTTTTTTGTTTTGTTTTTTTTACAAGAAAATCACGTGCAATGTAATCAGTTCCAATAAACCAGTGCTTTTTTTTTGTTGTTTTCCTATCTGTTTTACACATCAAAAAGTTAAAGTTGTAAAATATCGTAAACAGTGAAGTGAGAGCAGGACATAAGTAGAGCTGTACAGATGTATACAGACAGCCCTTCTATACTGGTGCTCTTGTACAGGTTTGAATACAGTACATTTGTTGTTGCTATGGTTCTTCAAAGCCTTTTCATCACGAAGCATTTTGTGACATTTGTACTGCGGTGATAATTTGTTGTACACATCGAAAGAAAAGCACTTACCGGAGCTAGAAGAAGTGTGTAACCTTAATCCAATTTCAAAACTAGACAACGTGCCCACACGCAGTGCAGTGCCTGAGTGCAACTTCAATGAAAACCCATGCAGTCCTATCTGGGGCTGTGGGTTACAGGGCTGAGCCGCCGTCGATATGGAAAGTGACAATGGTGTAATGTGCCCTAAAGGATGGCAGGTATACAGGGCATTTGAAAAAATGTCAGTATTAAATCCAAAGCTGGATGATCTAGCACCAGCATACTAAAGCCATTTGTCAGAAGCATCTGAGCTGTATTCATAAAGTGGCCTTCCATTGTGTGGGTGGAAATCTTTACAGTATCTACTCCCTGAATAAATATATAAATAATGTGTGTGTGTGTGTGTGTGTGTGTGTGTATATATATATATATATATATATATATATATATAATATATATATATATATATATATACACACACACACACACACACACACACACACACGCTACTGTGCAAAAGCCTTAGGCATGTTGCATTTTTCTACTCGGATGCATTATGAGCATCAACAATTTACTCAAAGCATCCACTAGTGTTTTCTACAATTATAACAACCTGGACTTGCATAAAGAAGGAAAAATATTGAGTGAAATAGCTCGCATTACTTGATTTTCAAGGTGTGGTATCCGAAGCATAATCAACAAGTACAGAAAAACATAATCTGTAATTGACAAACCCAGGGTTGGAAGACCCGAAAAGCTGTCTAACAAACACTTTATCACAGCAGTGTGTGTGTGTGTGTGTGTGTGTGTGTGTGTGTGTGTGTGTGTGTGTATGCGTGTGTATGCATCTTTCTTTCTTTTAATCACTGTTTTTTGTTTTTTGTTTATTATCATTATTATTATTATTATTATTATTATTATTATTATTATTATTATTATTATTATAATAGTAGTGGTATGTACTTCTTTCTTTATTATTCTTATGCTGGTTTGTAATCATCTTCTCTATCATAATTATCAATACCATATTATTATTAAGTACTGTATTTAATTACTGTTAAGGATTTTTTCTGTCCAGAACAAGGATGCTGTAATAGATTTAACCCAGGCCTATCTGTTTTATTATACTTTCCTCACTCGACATCGAGTTTTTCATGCAGCTCGAGGGTTTACAGTGAATGTTATTCTTTGTCCCCCAGATTAACCACCTGATTCCTAGATTACCAGTACTGAAACTGAATATTCATTTCTAAGGTTCACCTATAGGTGGCAGCCTAACCCTTTAAACTTGGCTGTACGAGCAGATGCTGAGAATAAACTCGCAGTTCAGAGCTCTTATATTTTTTTCCTCCAAGAAAGTCCAGGAACGTACCGGAGGACTGTTTTTCTTTACCGTACAGATACTGTAGAAATTCAAACAATAGCCAGACTAATTGGATTTATTTCAGGTAACAACTTGGTTCATGGAAATAGCTCTTAAAACACACCAGTGGGCTTTCTTTTCAATTAAAATGCAATCAGTGAAACTTTGAATTTTATAGCAAATAAAAATAACATGCTGTTCACCTGTCTGTGTCTATAGGCTATTGGCTTTTGACAGCCTGAGCTGTAAACCTTGGAACTAGAGCATCCACAGGGGGGCGCTCATAGTACAATACATTCAATTCATTAAACGGCAACAGAGTGTAAAAGTACATTTATTAAGACATTTATGTTCCATTTACTTACAAATGTATTATGGACCTGTAGTGACTTAAGGCACACACACATATGTATATATATCTATATATGTGTGTGTGTGTGTGTGTGTATATATATATATATATATAATATATATATATATATATAGATAGATAGATAGATAGATAGATATATAGTATCACTACTGCTGTATTTATAGAGGAGCAAAGGCAGTGAATACACATTGAATAATGTAAATGTACTCCAATACATTTAGCCAGTGGCAAGTTGTTTCTAATCTGCTAACTTGTGGTTGAGATATTCTTGTACAACAAACATGTTATTTTTCACTGTGAAATCTCATTAAAAGTGGCCTATAATGTATTCCTTTGCAAATCACACTGCTGGAAAACAGTCCTAGATTGACAAAGTGTTGTACACCGAAAAGCACTATAAAACATAATGGAAACAAATATTGATATTTAATAGGGTTTGAAGCCTTTACATAACTATTATTATATAGCAGTACCATTTGATTCATTTTTGTCTTTTTGTTAGAAAAGCAGAATTTTCCACTTACTGGCAATATTCTGAAGGGGCAGGATTTCTTTGGATGTTGGAAACAATGCAATTTTGAATAGGAAAGAATTAAAAAAAAAAAAAGTGTGGAGAACACATTAAAACAGAACAAGAGATTTCTGAAATTCCAGGCTTGTGGTATTTCAGAAGAGCTTTGCAAATGGAAATTGACTTCTGACATTTCACTAACTGATGCTTTATTGACCTTTTACAACCCCCCCCCCCCCCCCCCCCCCCACACACACACACACACACCATATGTTTTTGCAATTTTTAAGAAGTCAAGAATTTAGTTTTGTGTCACACAGTGGACTACAGTGTCCAGGCAGTTCCAGGCTTAAAAGGCATGTCATATGCAGACAGGCTAAAAGAATTGAATCTGTTCAGTCTTGAACAAAGAAGACTACGTGGCGACCTAATTCAAGCATTCAAAATTCTAAAAGGTATTGACAGTGTCGACCCAAGGGACTTTTTCAGCCTGAAAAAAGAAACAAGGACCAGGGGTCACAAATGGAGATTAGACAAAGGGGCATTCAGAACAGAAAATAGGAGGGCACTTTTTTACACAGATAATTGTGAGGGTCTGGAATCAACTCCCCAGTAATGTTGTTGAAGCTGACACCCTGGGATCCTTCAAGAAGCTGCTTGATGAGATTTTGGGATCAATAAGCCACTAACAACCAAACGAGCAAGATGGGCCGAATGGCCTCCTCTCGTTTGTAAACTTT
>NC_054550.1:2763000-2880500 GCF_017654505.1 Polyodon spathula | reverse complement strand
GTATGAAGTTCAGAAACAAACAAGCAATCACAACCCATCAAAACATGCTTCACTGTTTGTGTGTTTCTGTTTTTAATTCATTTGTTTTCTATACTCTCTTGAAATATGCCATTGGCGTCAATGTTAAAAAGCGATCAGAATGGGTTTCAGATTCAAATAAAAACAGTGAACATTGAATGGAAAACTGATAAAAATAACTTGGTACAAAAAACAACCCCCTATGAGAGAAGAGATGGCTTGTTTATGAGGGCTTGATTTGATCATATTGTATACTGTTACAATCTTGGCACTGTAAAACCAGTAGAATCTGTATGGGTTATTAATACACCCGACTTAAATATGAGAAAACGGATAATATTTTTTATAGATTGCAGCACGCTCACAATTCCCATTAAAAAAAAACAAAACAAAAAAACACTTTTTGGCAGTAACTATTGTGTAATGATATTGCATTATATAGTTCCCAAACAATTTGTAACATTTTTATAAATCGGACAGAATTATTAATAGTTAACCTGATTGGTCACTGTGAAATATATCATGTTGAGCAGACTTTCTCCTCATGAATGTACGCAGTGCCCCTCTGTAGCACGCCGTTGCAGTCGCCCAGTGCGATCCCCATCTGAGGTTTTTATGCTGACGGACCCTCAGTCGAGACCCGCCCACCTACTGATTGAGACCTGCCACAGCCAATCACTCGCTGCCCTTCCTCTCAACCAAGCATAGCAGGCAGCAAGTCTCAATCCAGGGCCCGTCTGTAAACAATAAGTTAATCACACTCAACAACTCCAAAAAGCACAAGCTGTTAACCTGTTTCCCCATGTTAATTACCAACACTAACGCTTGCCAAGTGCCAGTACTGCACGTGTCCATTTGAAGCTCACCAGCAACCTTGCTAGTCAGGTCTGCTATAGAACAAAATCTCTTGCAACCCTGACTGACTGCAACCTGAACCACCAGTGTGGGCCTTCGGGTGCGGCCAGGCAGTGACCAAATTACTAAAATATGCTAGAATAATGCAATGCACAGTGTTGTGAGCCAAAAGCAATGTTTCAAAACCAATTTCGTTACAGTATACTTAACTGATAAACATCAGTAATACGTCCCTGAAACAAACAAATGAAAGCAGTGTTTATCCTACACTGAGACACCCCCACATTCATGGAGCAATATATATATATATATATATATATATATATATATATATATATATATATTTATCTTTGATGATATTTGTTTGGGGCATTTTTTTCCTGTCTTCAAAAAGCCTGAACAACTGAAAAATTAAAAAGATGCAACAAATAAACATGCACAAACAGTAGAGCGTTTACAAATGAGAGGAAGCCATCAGGCCCATCTGTTCCAGTTCCTAGTTGCTGAATCATCTCCAAACTTTGTAAAGTCTTAAAGATTCCAGTGATTCAGCAACGTGGCTCAGTAACCTCGTTCCATACCCTCAGCCCTGACTGAAAAAGCACACCCAAAGAAATGTCCAAACCTGAAATAAAATATAACTAAAGCCCTTGTAAGTAGTTTGAAGTTGTTTCGAATTTGTTTTAGAATTGTAATTTATGTTTTTTAGATTTATAAAAACAAAACAAAACAAAACAAAACAAAAAAACACAAGAGAATGACTAACGGGACCAGACATTGTGAATAATGAATAACAAATAATTAAAAACATTTATTTGTTCCTAAAAGAGATCCGCTGTTTAATACAGACAAATCAGTGTCTTAAAAAACATTATTCTATAACCCCCTGCTGCACATCCCTTCCGATCTGACTACCAGCCTGAATGCCTCCCTGGTCCCACTGTGATGTGATTCATGCTTGGCTGGGATTTAATCCCACAGCCCTGTGTAAGTAGGACCAGGGCAAACCACTGTACCACCGCTTATCACAGACACTCGTCTTTTCATTCAGGGTAATTACTGATATCCTGGGCAAAGCAGACTTATTCTGCCTCCACGCCCTGCTGTTTGCATCCTAACACAAGGAGATGGCTGGCCCTGAGGCTTTCCGTAAATGCTGCTTTTATTACTGGTTTAAGTTTAGAATGTAATTGTGGGCCCTCAGCTCGGCTTATAGGATATAAATAGAGCTCTGTGGAATGATAGCAAGCCATTGAAGATATAAATATGATTAGCAAAAAAAAAAAAAAAAAAACTGAAAAAACACTTTGTAATAATTATAATTTTATTTCAGAAATTATTTTACAGAACTAACTTGTCTTATTGAGGATGCCCTTCCCTGTTTCTGAAAGATATATATATATATATATATATATATATATATATATATATATATATATATATATATATATATTATATGACTTACTGTTTCATGCTCAGTACGAGTACGAGTGTTCTATATGTTTAAACAAAGAGTCCCCTCAGGGGAGACCCTCGGCATCTGGGGACCCCCTATATTTAAAATCTTCTAAATTTCCGAACGTAATAATTATTAGAGTCTTTTTATGAGAAAGTCAAACTTTTGTTTGAAAACCACGTCAGTGACTACTCCAAAAGGTTTGATTCACCTAATCGACGAATCAAAAGGGATGGTGATTATATATATATATATATATATATATATATATATATATATATATATATATATATATATTATATATATAACCCGACTCAGATATCCACAATTCACAGAGTCAAGGTGTTAAGTGACTCTGAATATTCATCAGGGCAGTGCTGCCTTTTCGCTAATGAACAGGAATAGCACAGAATTTATTTTTTTTATATATTAGGAGGTGATAGGTGGGGGTGCCTAGCAATATATACCCAGCCTTCCGATGTGGCATTTCTCTTAGCTTTTTTTACAATCTGAGATTTGAATTGAGAGTTGATCCAGATACTGTAATGTGAGATGAGGCTCTGGGATATTATTCAGCTTCATTTGTAGAGGGTATACATCGCACGCCACTCACTTGGGAACGCTCATATCCATCTGTCATTTCTGAAACAGTGGTCAAGTCACTTTTTATTAACTTTATATGGACAAAACAAAGTAAAACTTTATATGGTGTCTCTAATTACTGTGCATTTACGTAGCAGTTACTTAGTAAATACAAGAGCACTTACACACAATTACACAAAAAGATTTACACATTCAGTACAGGGCATAATAATATTGTAATTATGTGTAAGTACACCTCTATTTACTAAGTAACTACTATGTAAACACACAGTAATTAGAGACACCATGTAAAGTGCTACACAAAATCACAAATGAATGAGTTACTTAGTAAACAATTTTGTTAGAATTACATTCTCATCCATTAATTCAAAGGCTCAATCGGAACTAAGAAAAAATAATAATAAAGTAGACAGAAGTTTCATACAGTGCTTTTATCCTGACCAATTGACTGTACTAATTAAGAAGTGTTTGTCTGTGTGACTTGGTTTTTATAGTTTCACCTAGGAACCACCCTCTGTTTTGAGGTGAGGAGGGCATATTCAAACACATATTTCAGGAACCAATGAATAAACAGAATGAGTAAGGGCGTTCTGGGATGTGAAGAGTTACAGGGAGCATGACGTGACTCAGATGAGAGATAGACATGGCGGTAGAGACTGATTTCCAATTAGCTTCTCAGCATGTTACAAGTGCATATCACTGTCACATCAAACTGGAGCATAAACTGGAATGAAAAGGTCACCAACTCCTCTATCGAAAATGAAACAAGTGACTCATCCAAAGCCTACCACTAAGCACTGAGAAGAGCTGGGAGATGAACTGAATAGACTTTATTATAATCTCCTCATCCCTGAAATCACAGCAAACAAAATGACTGTGATATTCCAGGTGAAAATTATAGTGTTATAACCAATGTTATAACCAAAGCAGCAGCTCTAAGTAGCATTAATTAGTAATGACTCTGTAATTACGTATGCAGTTGCATAACACTGTTACTATCATTCATAACTACAAAACTCCAGTCATTACTGGACTCTATAGCCATGTATTCCATCCCAGTGCCCTGGTTTTCCTTCGAATTGCAAGGAAAACCCTGCGGCATGGGTATTAAAAGAGCAGTAAGAACCGGACAGCTGTCTGTTTAAACCAGAGCTCTGGCAGAATATAATCACACTGCTGGCAGTTCACCGGGTCCCAGTTCAAACCCCTGTGCCTGGCGCTCACCCTCAAATTCACTTATTGCTGTTACAGTCTGCCAATGTGAATTTAATAATGTGATTATTTAATTGGGATTATTTGAATTATTGACTTTATCAAGGGTTCTGTGAATTTGTATGAGTCTTTAGATTTAACACAGAAGTTAGTGAGAAGGGCAGCCAGTCAGAGACTTTCGCATCTGCTCCCCATGAATATGCCACTTTGAAATACATCCACTAATTTTTTTTAACAACCACTACACTTGCAATGCAATTAAAATGTTCAGAAACACCATGTTCTGCTACAACTTAAATATATGTATCAACTGAAAGAAAAACAGGGTTTTTTAGTAAAAATGTCCGATTTTCATTCTGTTTTGTTGCAGTGTTTTCCAAACCCCAGTTATACATGGTTTTGCATTGTTAAAGTTGCCACAATTGTACACTCAATAAACATTGCCTACAATATTCCATTGCTTAGCTGTCTGTACATTTATCATAAAACAGAACTTGCCTGCTAACACTGAGGGACACTTGCAGTACGTCACTCTGAGAACCAAATAAATAGAAGCCTGCAGCTTTTCAGTAGTAGGGGGTTATATGCAAAATCTCTCATCTGTAATCTCTGGTAATACCCTCTATTCTGAGCAGAAGTTAAAAAGAAAAATGAAAGAACTCTCATTAGAAATTAAACAGAAATTGATACAAAAGGTATAATGGAGCAGAGCACACTGGCTAGATACTTAAGGTATAAAGATTTGTTTTTGTTCTATTTTCAATATGTTGACGTTCATTCATAACCTATAAAAGCCGTTGCCATGGAGCCCTGAGGCAAAACCAATAGCAAATGAGAGCCGCTCTCCACACACTGGTTATTTCAGGAAGAGTATCAAAAGGAATGGGTACCTATAACCTGTCCATTACTGTACACAGCAGCGACTCTCTTGACGTCAACACTGGAGAGAATGGAAATGTCATCTCCTGGATATGGTAAGTGGGATGGAAAAAGAAAGCTTTCAGCATACCCTTTGTGTAATAAGCTGCTTTGAATTCAGCAGTCTCACAACTGGTTGCTACAAAACTGTGCATCAGAGATTAATGCTTTAATCATTCATTCCTTTATTTCTTAATTGAAACAAACACACAACACAAGTACAGTGCAAACAGTGCCACATTCTTTTGTTAATGTCATTTTTAGATTCAGTATTTTGACGCAGTGAGCAGCATTTTTAATGAATGACCAATCAACCATTTTTTATCTGATTTCGGTAATATACTTTTACAGATTGTTACAGTTACACAATTATGGCCAGGGCTAAGGGTTTTACCTTTTACAATAAAGTATACTTCTCTACTGAAGTAGTGAAATACTGTTTATGAATATACTGTACAGTACCGTGCTCAGCAATTTCTTTAGTCTTGAAAATAAATGTATTTTATTCTGTACAGTGACGGCAAAGGTGATAAAGCCAAATTAGCATACCTTTAAAAAATATTGTAGATATCCTACAGTTTTGTGACACTCCAAGCTGTGGGATAATGATGATATGCTTGAGAAAAACAACAAAGACAGACATCAGCCTAGTGGAAAAGCCCCAAGTTAGTAGCAGAATAGATGATGTATTGTGCAGGTACTGTAGGGTATGTGGAATACATTAACGCCTCTAACTACCTACGCTGAGATTAGCCTACCTAGGCTGGTTGCATTAAATCTTTTGCAAAATAATCACATCTGTCCTTCTAGCGAATTCAATCCATTGGGTTTAAAGACAGAGAAAAGGACATGTGTGGCATTAATAAGTAAGGAGAAACCTTGGAGATAAATAAAGGTAAATTGAAACCCTGATGACAGTGCGCCAAATGAGCAGTGTGTAACAGATGACACTTGAAGCCCTGGGAAATATGGAAGGGAAATATGGAGGAATTACAATATTTTCTCACTCAGACACAAATACAGGTTCTCTAAGATCTTTACAGCATTAATTCATTTGATAAATTCTGAAACAAATACATGATGCCATTTTACGTCCTATATTTGAAGTACAAACTACTTTCAACGTGTTTGCTAATTTGATTTTGGTTTTATCATAATGAGCTGTAGAGGACCTGACAAGTCACATAAGCAATGTCACAGTAAGGCGTGACTCAGTTGAAAGACAACTAACAGTAATACATGTACGTACTCTTTGACAAATTGAGCTAAGCAGTATACTCATGTTACAGTATTTATATAGTATATTATGGCACTTCTGTTGGGTAGTATACATGTGGTGTGTGTTATACACAGGGTGCATGCTATATGATGATCATTAAGGTTCTTTATTTTGCACTGAAAAACAATTTTAAAAGCCCTGTTTGAGGTTACTTTCCCATAAATACCCGATCAGCATTGCAGAAATGGATTTACCTGCAATCAGCTGGGAATCTTGCTTATCTGCCATTGAAGGATGTCATTCTTTGCCCTAATAAGAACAAGCCCCGAGTGACAGGTGGAAACACCTGACATGACTGAGAATAAAAACAAAACAAACCAGCCCATTGAGATATTGAACTACAGTGATTCCAATCAGACTCCTCGGTGACAGAAGAGCAGGGCAGCTTTACACAAGCAGCCTTTGTTCAAAGTGCCTCAGTTCTAGGAAACATATCTTGTTATTGTTTCTCAAAACCCAGCTTTCTTTTCAAAACGGGAACAATTTCCCCCAGTTTTGCAGTGTCATGTTATTGAAAACCCCTGGTTTTGATATTTGCATTCCTTCAGACTCAATCAGATGTAACAAAGCCTGCCAGCTCTTGGCACATCGTGACGATACTGTGCAATACAAACTACCTGCAGAACAGTAACCTTAAGGAAGTGTACCTTCATGTTGGGAACACAGTGTCATGCTTGCACACTATCAAATTACTACAATAGATCTTCACAGACAGAAATACACTGGGTTTGGGTTAGGATTATGTTTAGAGTAAACAGTGGCAAAATTTAGATTGAATTGAACACATCACTTCTTTTTGCATAGTAAAAATACTTGAATCACCTTACTTTTACAGTCAGAAAAGGAGAACCATTGTACTAAGAGGTGATTAGTCCCGATTCTGCATCCTTGCTTGCTTTTAAAGGGTTTTCAAGATCGTGAGGTGCTTAATGAACTTAATGAGAGGCCCAGCCAGATCAAACAAAAGCAACATGGCCTGCCTCGCAGCCAGCAGCAGGACTCAATTATACAGAGAACATGGTCACGACAATGTGTCTGCAGGAACACACAGAGTTTATAAAGACCCATTAAAACTGCAGCTTGATTCAATGCAACCGACAGTAGTCCTGTCTAAAAGTTGCATAAATCAGTGAGTCAGCATCACCTTGGAGACAAAAGAGGTCTTCTGAAGTGGCCTATAGAAGCAGGTTTGGGGTCACAAATGACGTCTGTGCAGTACATTAAAAAAAACAAAATCTTTGTGTAATGAAGCACTGCAGTGCAATAAAATATCAAATTATAAAGTGAAGAAATAACACTACCTGTCTTCCCAGCAACATCTTTTGAGGGAAACCTTTTATCAGCCCAATCCAAGCCTTATTTTGGTTTGTGTCTCTCTCTCTCTCTCTCTCTCTCTCTCTCTCTCTCTCTCTCTCTCTCTCTCTCTCTCTCTCTCTCTCTCTCTCTCTATATATATATATATATATATATATATATATATATATGTATACAGTTTATTTGATTTTATACTCTTTTAGAAATAATAATAATAAAAAAACATACTGTAGGGGCTCCCGAGTGGTGCTTCTGGTAAAGGCACTTCGAGCACAGCCCAGGGGGGCTTAGTTTTGGCCTGGGTGCCCTCAGCTCACCGCGGGTCTGGCCAGGCCTATGCGGGCTTGCCTGTAAGCTACCCAGAACTGCGTTGTCCTCCGACGCTGTAGCTCTGAGGTGGCTGCATGGTGGGCCTGCAGAGTGAAAAAGAAGACGTCGGCTGACGTCTTCGCTGCTCCCGAGTCAGCATGGGGGTGGTAGAAGTGAGCTGAGCCTAAAATTAATTGGCTATTCTAAATTGGGAGAAAATGATAAAAACCAAAAAAAAAAAAACTAATTAAAACATACTTTGTATTAAATCTCATCCCATACCTACTTTTTTTTAAGTAAAAAAAAGACATGTGCATCTAGTGTTTAGTCTGGTTAGGTTTAATATTACTGCATAGTTTTAAACACATAATAAGGGTTCCTACACCTTGCACTCTAATTACTGTTTAGAGGGTGAGTCTGCAAGGAGACTCCACAGTGTTGTTTTAATGGCTGAGACACTTTTGAGTTATGGGTTTCACTTTGGATAAAACAAAATAAGTAGCTTTAAAACAAAAACAAAAGTATAGATATTTAAACATGAAACTGGTTTAAATATTATAAGATTGTGAGACTTTCAGTTTCCACTGAAACATCCCGCTTTTAAGATGATATTATTTTACATGGAGAATTTGTTGTGTAAATTACAGATTCTGTAAAAAACGTCCTTTGGAAGATAAAAGCAGTATTAATGGTTTTCTGCAGACTTGTCTATGCAGGCCACTCTGGGGGATGTCAAGGTGAAAACCCTTCCCTTGCAAATAAGGGTTATTTTTGTCATTTTATTTTAGTGTACTGAGAGCTGACAGGACAGCTAGAAGAGTAAACAGTGACCTGTAAACACTGCTCAATCCATCTGGACAACACCGGCGATGCAAATATACATTACTGTTGCTGGAGCAGGGTGCTTGCAGTGGCTAGTGGATTGGAACGGTATTAGTGCCTGATAATGTTGCACTTCTTAATGTAATTGTCAATCTGATTTGTATTGACTTCATGTTTTGTGAATAGGCCCCATTGTTCAGTCCATTCCTTTGTAAAATTACTACACCGTTTATTGCTGTATTTAAAGCATCAAAAGCATATACAGTATAATGGACTCCACTACTGTATTTATTGTATCCTTTAATGCAGTTTAGTAAATAGTAAATACTGACAAACACACTATATTCACCTATATTCAAGTACTATAGCACAGAACTATAGTATTCTAAAGTATATCACTATTGACTTTACTACAGTAAAGTGTAGTATTTACTATAATACACTGTACTATAGAGCGTTTCTTAAAGGTATATCTTCAAAAGCTTGGACATAGTAGTTTTAGTTCAGAACCTCTAATATTGAAATAAACTTTAGGTGCACAAACGTTTCAGCAAACGTATCTCCCTCAGTGTTTATCCGAAACGCTGCTTCTCTGAAGAAACAAACACATGGCATGCAGCTAGAATCATGTACCTTGTTACAGCACTTCTCTGTATATCCTTGATTGTTTAGCCCAGTTAAGAGACCAGGAACCTGCCTCAGACTGTTCCTGTGACACAAATGAAGTGTATCCGTTACGGGCATTCAGGTTTCAGATTTCAACTACTGTCCTGAATGTATAATGCATTACTGTACTATGGTGATAGTGAATGGGAGGAATCTAGGTCAAGTGTAACAAAAAACAATTACTTTGTGTAAAACCACAAATTTTTACTTTTTATTTTACCATCTAGGATCTAATGAATATATACAATTTTTTCATTATAAATACTTTTTTTTTCTAAACATTTGTGACTATTTTATTTGTCTGAATTTTGTAAGGATAAATATATTTCACAAATGTAATATTTAATTAAGGGACCCTGGCTGAACCAAAGATGTATATCAATGTAGTGAAACAGGCCATTACACAGTTTAAAGCAGTAAACTCTAAAACAAGGTGAACTCATAGCAATAGATACTGAGAAATTGAATGAAACAGTCAATTCCTTTTGATTACTGGTGCATTACAAAATAAAAGATTGCATACCTCTAGGTTAGAAATTGTTTTTAAGCTGAGGGAACACAAAGCCTACTGCACGACAAAGGCTACTGCACGACACACCAGGTGAGGCTTGGGGTATGATACAGCAAAGCTGCCTCAAACCTTTTCAAGCCACTGTTTCTGAAAAAGAGGCTTTGTGTTCCCTCAGCTTTACAAATAACAGTAGTTTGGTAGTGGTTTTTTCTAAATCTTCCTTTTATAGATCTTAATGCATGTCCAGAGACAACCATTGGACTTCATAAAGACCAAGCAACACATGCATCTCCTACAGCTAATGTGCACTAGCTTGCACACAGCTGGGCAATGAGTAAAATGTAATGATGGCTTTCTAAGCAAAAAGCATCGCAAGGCAGTCTATTGATAGCAAGAGGAATCCCAGCTGTCAGGATGTGATGAGACAAAGCATGGGGGAAAAAAAAAGAAAATAAATTAAACTCCTTCCAAAGAGGATTTATATTTGTGCCTGGTTTCTTTTGCGGCATGAGCAAAATAATGCTACATGTTGAATAAAATAGAAAGGGTTGATTCAGGTGCAATTCCTTTAGTTTTCAGTGGTTACTGTCATATTGAAGTATTTCTACCTCTACCTACTGTACGACAAACTACATTTATCAGATACATATTGTACATCCCATCTATCTTACATGCTCTTATATTATTGATATGGAATTAAAATCACAGCGTGGTTGGAAAAGAAGGTCACACTAGTTTTCAAGATGGCAATGTTCAAAAGCACATTTATACAAATGACAAATCATGTTGGGGGTAACCATTTTAGTGTCAGACTGCTTTTTTTAATTTTCTTGAACGGTTTCTCAGAAGTAATTTTAGTTTGTGGTGAGTGTACAGCAAATATAAATAGCAGGGAGGAATAGCAAACCAAACGTCAACAGTATGTAACGCTGCAAATTGAAATCTCTGAAGAATTTACCATAGAATTTACCCAAGATTTTGGTGACCCAAACTCTTTCATGAAACAACCCCAATGCCTTCTTTTTCCAATTGGTAATGGATACAATACTCTTATTACAAGGCAGAACTCTGCCACAGTGTCATTGCAGTAGAGTAAAACTAACCATTTGTCTGCTAGTTTAGTTTACTCTGAATTTCAGGGTGAATGTTTGTGGGTGAACATGTTGGTTCTTCTGAGTATCTTTGAACTCTATTGAACTGTATTGCAGTATAACCTCCTTGTATATCATTGTGTCGCATTACACATGTACTGTGCCCAAAATGCTGCATTATTAGCACCGTTTATTTATACACTGTGTAAATGCATCATTATAATTTTGTTAATGTAATCCAGAAATATTTTAGTACCCTGTTCTTTATCCGGTAATGGAAAAGAGGGAGGAGTCCTGCAGTCTCTCTTATCAATCATTGGCTTCCACTGTACACTCAAGTTATTAAAATGCTTCATATTCTTTATCAGTGCAACAAGCTGCAGTCTGGAAAAAAGTATTTTGGTTTGAGCTGCTTCGTAATCTCAGTTAATTCCCTCTTTGGTGGGTATAATTGCTTAAATAAAAGATACAGTATATACCATGACTGCAGCCTTGTGCAGTATAACAGGTAGGCCTACAGCAATTTATGGTTTCCTTTGTTAGACTGGCAGGGATAAATACCAGCAAAGTATATTTATCTGGGTTGAAGGAAGTCGACAACAAGGCGAACATAAAACACATCCCTTAATATTTCTGTGGGAATCTTTGCATTCCCCTTGAATGGCCCTTCTGTACTCATTGTGCACTCCTGCAGCAGACTGGAATTATTGTATTTGACTCTCTTAGGACTGTCTGACAGGCAGTGAGCCAGTATAGGAAGGAGTGACCTTTTTCACTTGATGACTGCATAACTACAAACAACTCCGTGGGGTTGCTTATCTGCAGACTGGCATGCTTTTGTTAGGAGCTTAATAAAAACTCAAAGACAGTGTTTTGTTTTATTTTTTTTTCCTTCCCGCCAAACTATACCGTGCGCATTGCAAGTTGACAACAAAGATAACGTTTATGAAGCAATGCTGACAGCGGTGAAGAAATAGCTGTTGATGTGAAACATCTTGTGCAAGCTATAAACCGTTACATTTAAAATAATTTAAAAAAAACAACGAGACCTCTGAAACTTAGTGCTTGTGGTTTTATTTGAAATCCATACTCTACTATGTAAGTATTATCTTACCCCAGAAGATACTGAGACCATATTGCCATTGACTCTTGGCTACAGACAATACATGGGTTTAAACATTAGGGGGACATGAAATTCATCTCTAGTCTCATTCCCAAAGACAGCCTACACTGTATCGCCCCCCCCCCCCCCCCCCCCCCCCACTTTAGGGTTCTACTATTAACATGTTTATATTTCTTTTGTCTTGTTGACTTTCTTCGAATTGTAATGCTGCCTGCTTTTATTATAGTTGTAAATTCAATGAAAAGCAGCATCCTGTGCCCAAAGCCTTAATATAATTTCCTGATACCCAAGAAATATAATTGGTTAGGGCCCAGCTGGAATACCTAATTATGATTTATTTGAAAAGATAGAGAATTGCAGGTCCAACAGTCCTCTCTTCTCTCCATGCAGAGTGTGTCTTTTGTGAGTATTGTCGTCTACAAAGAGCGTTGTTAATTGTTCACCACTACAGAAGGGAACAGATACATTTAATTAATATAAAGGAATATGCGTCCATCCATCGTGATACAATCCAATCATATTTGTTGTAAACATTCAACCTCAAATTTTCACATACAGGTGCTAATTTTATCCTTTTTGGTTCCTCTACAATGTGATCACTCCTTAAATTAGGGAAACTTTTCAAAATGAGAGTATAAAAATGAGAGAATAAGTAATAGTGAGTTGGATTTCTCACTCCCCCTGTGTCCCTCTATTTAAATTAAATAACCCAGTATAAATAGCATGGAATATGAAATGCTATATATGAAACTGGTGTAATAACAGAGTGTCATTATAGCATGATTTATTGGCCTTACTAAATGAATATATTAATAATACAAATTGTACTACAGCACAGTGCAAAACAGTACCCAGTATCCTGTTCTGTGCTTATGGCCAACTGATTGACTGTCCAGAAGTACAATTCCTCTTCTGTAAGATAAACACACTTGATGATGAAGTCTGTCCTCCAGTGTTGGCCCTCTCCTTTGCTCCCAGTTTGTCGCACTCTTCAGAACTCTCCAGTTTCCTATTGTGGAAAGGGTGAGGTCATGGATGTGGTTGGTATGATCTTCCTGACCATGAGACGGTTGGGGTGTATGAGTAAACTATGAGTAAACTGTAAAAACTGGGCTGACCTTTAACAAACTGTATCATATAAAATAGTACTGCTTAACAATCTGCTGTCCTTCTAATTACAATACTGCCGTATAGGATTTCTGCTAACACTTGTAAACACAAAGCATATCATGTATAATGTTCTAATAAGACAGTGAACCATCTTAAATAGCCTTGTTTGGAAGTTTGTTCTATTCAGTTGTAGAAGGAAACATAACATAACGTTCCTGGTAATGATAATGGTTTGAGAAAATGTCCTATTAGTCACATTTAATTACATCTATATAGCAATTTGCATACAGGTTTTAATACCAGTCTATCAGCTTCCCTTGGTCTCAAGGAGAGATCACAGTTTATTAATATGAAGTGCGTTGTTAAAGGGCGTACATTACTGCTAGTCTCTAGTGTGATAAACATGCATATGGTGGCATGCTAGGTCATGTGTCCAGAGTGCTTCCTGTCCTGCGTGGAAAGGCATTGTAAGTACATAGATCCTGGTTCATCCACACATTCCTATTGCCTGTGTGGTTGTATCATAAATCACTTCCTTTGATCACTTTTTTTTATTTCTTTCAGTCTTTAAAACAGAACAAGAGTACAGAACTGGTTCTCTTACCAGGGCTTCTTTCAGAGTCACAGAAAAGAAGATTTTCTGATTCAAGGAATCCTGTGCTGGGCAGGATGTTCATATGATATCGTTGTTTATGTGCTGATGAATCAGTGGATTTTCTTAACCCACTTGCTGCAAGTTATATGGCAATACTGAGCAACAAATTCATCCACTGAATGCCAAAACCAGTCATGCAGGTTTGTGCTTTTTTAGGATGTGGGGGTGGGGACTAATGAAAAATAAATATATCCTTTATAAAGTAATTGATAAACACATGAATGACTTAATCCTAACCCTCATTTAACCTTAATTCTAACCCTAACCCTAACCGTAACCCTAAACCCTAACCCTAACCCTAACCCTAACCCTAACCCTAACTCTAACTCTTACTCTAAATCTTCTTTCAGCTTCAGCGTTTCCTCTTCCAGCCTTCTTCAGTTCTCATTCTTGAATACAACATAAAAATACAAAATACATAAATGAATCAAATATAGTGTAAATAATCATCTTCTTTGTTTACAGTGTGCTTCTCTTTGCACTGAGAATGTGTGTGTGTGTGTGTGTGTGTGTGTGTGTGTCTGTCTGTGTGTGTTTGTGTGTGTGTGCATGTGTCTGTGCATGTGTGTGCGTGTGTGTGTGCGTGCGTCTGTGAGTGCGTGTGTGTGTCTTTGCATGTGTGTGTGTGTGTCTGTGAGTGTGTGTGTGTGTGTCTGTGTGTGTGTGTGTTTTTGCATGTGTGTGTCTGTGCATGTGTGTGCGTGTGTGTGTGTGTCTGTGTGTGTGTGTGTGTCTGTGAGTGTGTCTGTGTGTGCGTGTGTCTGTGAGTGTGTGTGTGTGCTCAGCACTTTGAGAATACAATGAATAGAATCTGGGATTTGCACACTCCAGTTGTGCTCCTGGAAGTCTGACACACTTTTCTTTTTCCAACGCTACTATTGGACACACTGTCTGGGTCAGCACCCTGATTGGTTAATGAGAGAAACAGGGGTTAGTGTCATTACTGGATAAGCTGTGCAATACCATATAAACGATGTAAGCTTCTCAAACCTTTAAACTGACAGTACTGCCATTAAATACTGCACAGGGCTGCAGCCATGGTATAAAATGAGTGATGTCACTTTAATAAGCTAGCATTGCTTTTTGATGCATACTGCAGCAATTTGCATGGCTTCAGAAAATATCCAGTATTCAAATGTGTACTTTGTAGTTTTCTCATATAAAAAAATATAAACACTGCATACTGTTGCATTACCATAAAAAAATAAAAGAATAACTTCAGAACACATTATTACCATAATATTTAGAACAGTTTATATATATATATATATATATATATATATATATATATATATATATATATATATATATATATATATATATATAGTTTTGCAGTACTATGGCATACCATGCATATTTTTATTCTTATTTCTTGTTAGAATCTAGAAATATTCGCATACTGAGCATAAATGTGTCCCCTAAAAAAAGTTTACCCCCGCCTCTCTTATTATCAGTTAACGCTTTATATATCCCAATAAACAGTGGAGTATTTAGTATTTTATTTATTCCTGTCCAAGTTAAATTGTTATAATTGACTGTATTTAAAAACAGAGCAAAAAACAAATCGGCAATGCCATCACGGCTAAAGCAATGGATTATATTTGACTGCTGTTCGGCGAAGTGCAATACAGACGCTGTCTCTTTAAAAGCGAATCCCCTGCGCTTTGGTGGGCGGGGTTTAGTAAGAAATCAGGAAAATTGGGAGGCGTGTATAAATGAATATTAATCAACGGACTCCTTCGAGGGAGCTCGCAGCTGGCAGTGACAGACTTGAC
The DNA here is from genome assembly GCF_017654505.1 of Polyodon spathula. Classification (NCBI taxonomy): domain Eukaryota; kingdom Metazoa; phylum Chordata; class Actinopteri; order Acipenseriformes; family Polyodontidae; genus Polyodon; species Polyodon spathula. Next base: position 2,864,783 of record NC_054550.1, on the reverse strand, counting down.
CGAAATCACAAGAGGTGTGTTTAGTGGAAAGGTGCACGGAGACAAACACAAGCGAAAAAAACTAAAAAAAAAAAAAAAACTGAGCGGTTAAAAACATATAAATATGTTTTTTTTCCCCCTTTACATACTGTATATATTTTAAGAACTGTGGCTACTATGGACACAATTCTGGACAATTTCTCTTCAGAGAAACTTTTCCACAATTCCAGTCTCTTGGATCTTGAGGATTTGAATGAAGCAGATTTTTTCAATAATGTGGTAAGCGTTTCTTTTTTTTTCCCACGTCTTTTATGTTCTGTGGTAGTTTCCGAAGTTCCAGTCCAGTATTTCAATAACTACAAATAATTATTGACTTGAATACTGCATCCGGATTCAGTGTGGTAGATATCTGCAAGACTGGTAATCACATGCATTTTATTTTCCTGTTATTGTGTTATTTTACAGTAGATTTGAAACCTATGCTAAACATGCAAACATTTAATAAAGTAGTTTAGCTTGTTTGCGTACACTTTGTTTATCTGAACAAAACGTAGTGCACTTGAATGCTTAATATATACGTAACTTCGGCATTTGCAGTACTGAAACCTTATACATGAAGAGAACACTTATTTTTGCGTATAAAGTGAAAACATTATTAAAATGCAATGTAAAGTAACTATATTTCTCGTCACTTCTGTAAACCATCTGTTAGGGATTCGGATATTTTCTTATCCAGCTGTTTTTTCGTGTATGGCTTATTTCTGTCTGTCCCGCTGGCCCCGCCCCCCTGTGGGAGTGGTTTAGTGCGATTTAAAACCCTAGCTTTCACACGCCTCCTGCTCTGAAGCTAGTTTTGTTGACTTTTCTCATCCTGTTTCACACATCCTGGATTTTTAAAAAAAAATCTTTTGCAAAATTCTCTAGCGTATCGTGTAGGCCTGCAGGTACAGTACACGAAAAAACTAGCTCGAGAATGAATACATTGGAGATAGTTAGGTACAGCTACACACAGTGTTTGCAATGCTATCGCTTGTCCCGCTACTTGACTTCACACCAGCCGTGCTGAACAAGGGTCTCAGACAGCATTTACTGTATAACAGGCCATGGAGGACGCCTGCATATTTTAACACTTGTATTCACAATGGACCCTTGTCTTGCTGGCTTTCAATTGCATGGTTATCTCATTGAGGCTGATGGCTATCCACCGTGTGGAGAAAGAGAGCCTGTGTGGGTTAGCTGGTCAAAGCTCGCTTGCTTGCCTCTCAATGCAGCCTGTGTGTGCCTGTGGTCCAGTCTTCTGCTTCCTTCAGACTCCAGTTTAGACGCACAAGCTCCCTTCACTACCCCAGTGAATGACTCTTTTGTGCCTAAGGGGGATGTTAAGTTCCAGAGGGGAAGCTCCCATGCTTCTGTTAAAGAGAAAGTAAACGGTGAATCTGTTGCCTCATTCTGCCATTTCAGGGTTAATGTGTGCTGTACAAGTACTGAGATGCTGTTGGTGTAGAAATGGGGTAAAGTGAGATAGATACTGGAGGATCAGCTTAGTGTATGGTATCTGCACATTAAGGACATGCAGGAGCATCTTAAACAAGCCCATTTTAAAACTACGACCTATATCACGCCTTGTGTTTGTAATAAAAACGTACATTTAAGTTTCATGTGTGCCAATATTGGCTCCAAGCCTAATCCTAATCCTACTTCTTATTTATATCTCATATCTCTTTCATTATTACACGATTTGAAGGCTTATTGCCATCCCTGCACTAGGAACAGTGTGAAGAGTAATGGGATAGCCCTCCGGAGCACACTTACAGATTCGTCACATTGAATCAGAGAGCCCTGAACCATTGACAGCGTTTCTAATGTATTGTCCAGCCTCTTTACTGTCTACTGTCATTCACTTACTCATTTGAGATCCACCGCTGTGGGTTCGCCATGTGTTTATGAGAGGTAACTATGCTTCTAGGCAGTTATTGGCAAGTGCCTCATGAAAGCCAGTGAAAAGAGCACGGAGAGAAGTGGAAGGTTATTGGCATGTAAAAATTAATTTAAAAATTTCCAAAATAGGTGATAAATGAGTAGATGTGACAGGGTGCAGCCAGTCTGTGTTTTTGTGGTGTTTCGAGTGGATGTGAGTCTGCTGTGTGGATCTGAGTGAATGGGTTTGTGTGAGGAATGTGTGAAAGGTGCTGGAGCTGATGAGGTGCGAATTGCCCAATTAGCTGCAGAACCTGTATAAAAGGGAGTGGTTGGGAGGGAGTGAGTGAGTGAGTTTTTTTTTTTTTAAAGACTATTTTGTGTCTTTATTTGGCCATTGTGCCTTTTTGTTTTGTTTGGTAATTATTATTTAATTTAAAGTATTTCATTTAGTGCACTTTCTATCTCTGAGTCTGGTCACTTTGGCTACCCTGCCACAGTAGACCACTAACTTACTAAGACAAATTCTGTCTTTTTTTATTTTTTATTTTTTTAACTTCATGAACTATGTGGTGGTTGTGCTCACTGACTTGGGGGCTGGAGGTGCCGGTTGCACAAGCCAGTGCAATGTCTCTCAGTGTACCGCGTCAATCCAGGCCTTGTGGTGCACTAGAAAGAGACCTGACAAACAACAGCCACATCTCCAAATGTGTGGCCTCATAATTGCATTGGATTCTAAAATTTAAAACGCGAAGCTGACCTAAGAAGATCAGGTCTCGCCCTTTTATCTCCTGCAATATGGATTCTATCCATAGCATTCAGTCTACCCTGCTTTACAATTAGAGCAGCAGTGCAGTGTTGCCTTGGTAACTAGCGGCTAGGTTTACTGCACAATGGTTTAGACATTTTGTATAGGATAGACTGTTTAGAATGAATTCACGCTGCAATGCAGGACCTATGTAGGGACATTAGTGGTATGGATTATGGTAATACTACAGGAAACTAGGACATTGTGATTTGAGATGGTTATATACAGTGGTATTTATTTTATATTGGTGTAAACTGTTTTACTTGCATTTACTGATAGATCTGACATCAGTGGGTTATAAGTTCAGTGGAACTTCTGTATAAGCCCCAGGGCCTCCTTTCAGGCTGATTTCTATGCCTTGTAAAACAAGTAAAGCTAGTTACAGTAGCAACCATGCTTTAAGGGTTTATGAAGTTAACCCTGTCCTTAAATGCTTTAGATAACATTATATAACTTCATTGACTATGCATAATCATACAACAATGCTAGTATATAGGCTGCTGGAGATAATTAACCAATAAGGATGGGTTTACTCAGCTCAGTCCTGTTTTTTTTTAATTTTATGTTTAAGACAGAAAAGTGATGACAGGCAATGGTGTGTCTTATATATTTTACTCCATTGCACACTGGTGAAATATATAGTAGCTGTCTAGTCTGGTAAGCTGCCTGGCAAAACGTAGACATGATTGTGAAGCATAGAGAAGAATGCACTGAATCGGCAATAAAAAATGACTTTTAGTACATTACTTTACTGTTGTGGGTAGATTCAGAAAGTGTTTCCAGAGTGCTGGCCTTTCTGCTGGGACTTGTTACTGTATGTTAACATTAACATTTATTTTCCCGTAGATACTGCTTTGTGTGTTTTTTAATCTATATAATTGCCAGACATGTGAGAAGCACTCATGCCCTAAGTTAATTTTAATAACTCCAGCATACATTGTTTTGGTTACAGGATGCTAACAGCACTAAAAAAAATAAAAAAAACCTTGAGACGCAGTGGGAAAGAAAATAACAAAACATTAATGATTTTACTAATAATTTTGGTTAATGATTGGGATAGACAGACAGACAGACAGACAGACAGACAGACAGACAGACAGATCGATGGATGCATGGATGGATGCTGTTGCACACCCTGATCAGATGTAGATGACACATGAATTAATGAGTGTGTGTTTTTTAGGAATGACAGAAAGGTGGTTGCATGGGAATGGATCCTCTTGGTTGTGTGTTAATGATTGGTGTTTAATAGAAATGACTGTACTGTGTTTGCAGAAAGCCAGGTGTGGTTTTAGTTGATGTCAGACCCTGTCATGCAGCATTCTTGACCAGCCTGTGTGGTTGCAGACAGGAGTGTCCTGTTTGCAACCACATTTCAGAGATTTCAGTTTCCAATTGATTTCCTGACCGGTCTGTGTATAGATGCATACTGCCCAGGGTTATATAAAGCAATCAGCTAGTTTGTTCTGAAGTAGATACTCAGGTTTAAAGTGAGCCCAGTACCCTGATGTTTCCACTAGATAATTATACCTGAGGCAGAGTTGGTATTTAAATCTTCTGCTCGTTGTTATGTGTTTTTGAATAGGGATTTTGACTAGCTGTAGACCCTGCTTCTAAGTCAGACATACTGTAGTTGACCAAGCAATTAAGTACCACAGATCTGCGTCGCCTGCAGAACCTTTAAAAGCTTTATTATGCAAATTAAAGCTATGCTTGGTACATGTGGCCCATTTTAATAACCCATTGTGGTGAAGAGACCTGAATTCCTAAGAGTATTTTAAAGTGTCCATAAATGAATATAATGTGTCACATACAGCCCTCGTTAACATTGACAGGGTGTTGTGAATAGAATCAGTGGAGCAGTCTGAATGTCACCTCTGTGTATCCCTGCTCCATGTATTGCTAGCCGAGGGATCAATCTGGGAGGGAGCCAGGTGACTGCACCTGGAGCTAGGTGTGACCTGCCATTAACCGACAGCCCCTGGGCTTCAGCATGTCTGGACTCCAAATCCTCCCGGAAAGCAAGAGGGAGAGAGGGAGAGAGACGCTGAAGGGGATGGGATGAAATTCAAATTCAGCACATTCCTAGGGACGTTGTTGCTGCTGGAATGTAGTTAGCCATACAAAGATCAAAAATATTCTATATGATGTAATCATTGCAAGATTCTATGATACACACACACATATATATATATATATATATATACTGTATATGCTATTATATATTATATATTTACCACTTGAAGAGAAGACGTTCACATTTTTTAACTGCGTGGAAATAACTAAATTTTACAACAACAACAAAAAAACCCACAAATAAGTCAGTGGAAGGGTTAACTGGTCACAATGACCTTGTTCAGACTTTAGTCTTAGATATGGTCCTCCTGTTTCATGCCACAGTGGCATCATGTGACCTCATGTTGTCTCAGCCTGAAGTAAATGGAGCAGGTAGAATGACATTTGGACGCACCTGGAGAGTTTAGTTAACCATGCTTTGGAGATACAATAAAAATCAAGGCAGGTTTTGAATCTGAGCTCAGATAATGTGGACAGACCACTTCTCTGCTCGTAAAAGTTTGTTAAGTTTGGCATTTTGACGAGTTTTCTGCAAGTAATGAATTGGGTTTTTTTCTCCATGAATAATTTGGTGTTGGCTTGATTGATATCAGATGAGTTTTACAGTTTATTTTTTAAATATGTTAAACCGTTTATTTAATTATCTGGTTGTCTGAACTCAAACTAATGCAGTTGTTCCTTATAGGTACAAATAAGTAAGTACAGTTTGAAAATCCACCAATCTACAGTGTGTGCAAATGAGTGTGGTCACATAACATTTCGATCTCTGTGACTTCACAAAGGGCATGATGGTGGGTGCCCGAACACAGTGGCTGCATTGACTGGTGTGTCCATTAAGACAGTCTCCCAGGTGTTCCTGGAATGAAAGAGTTTGTAGAAACCAAAACCAGAACGCATGACCTGCAGCCATGTGCAGCCTTCAAAACTGGACAAGCCTCACCTGTTTCCTGTAGCAGGTCACTCTTATTATTTGGCCAGTCTCAGCAGTACGTCAGAATGCTTTACATCTGCACCGCAGTAGCATTAACTAACTTGCAAATGAATGCATGCTGTTGCATTTTATAAAGGACAGCTACCTTATGCCCTCCTTGTTTGTGCATCTTCCGATTTAACACTGTACAGCACCCAATGTTCCCAATAGGTTCAAATAAAGTTCAATTAAAACAACAACTTTCTGTACGCTATTTGAATATCCAGGAGCTCTTGCACGTGTCTGCCCTGTAGGCAGACTCGAAATAACTCCAAAGATGCAGCTTATTAACATTAATTCAGCCCAAGAATTTTTGCTTTTAGCCGAAAGGGCAAGATTAAGGTGGATTGTCTTGTGGTCTGGGTAGTGTGATTCATTCTTGGGAAAATATGCAAAGTTTAATGAATCTCAAGTTTCCTTTGGGTCGTCCTTGGTAAAGATACATAACATTGATATTCTCCTGCCTGCCTGTGCTGCAGCATGTTCAAATGATATGTTTAGAAGTTCTGCTTCTGGTTAACCTGAAAAAAAGTACAGCTATCCCCAAGTTATACTACCTTTTTCTCTGGCCCAAGATCAAAGCACAGTGTTCTCAGCTGGACGAAGCACAAGGCCATTAACAATGGTATTGTTTTAGGTTGCAGACCAAAAACAGTCAGAATCCCTGCAAATCAATTCAGCATGTCGGATTGTCTCTGGCACACGTTAGTCAACCTAAATCAAACAGCAAGGAAAAGCTGAGCTAACCAGGAACACATTGTTAGGATGGAGTGAGACTAGTAGAGTAAGCAGTTTAGCATGTGTTTATAATCTGATAGCAACGTTTCCCTTTGAACTGAGTAAAAACCCATCTCTTGCCACTCAAAAACTGTATTAAGATTTGACTAAAAAGCAGGTAAATGCCAGTCAATGCCATGTGTACTGTAAGTGGGTAACCCACCTATATTTCTGCCAAAGAGGTGAGAGATTTGAATGTGTGCTGTGTGTGTTAGCATTGTAATTACAACATAACGACCTCTCTTAAGATTCTGCGTACAATCATCAAGAATTCTCACACAGTAAGATCTGTTTCAGTTTGCACGTCTCTGTGATGTTATTCAGCTCTAAAATGCTTTTACTGTAGGCTGGGACCGTTGTTGAAATTTCCTACAAGAAAAGAGGTGAGTCTGTGGTTTGATTGTAGGCACCTACATCACTAATTAGGAACAGATCAATATGGAATATCCTGTGACTTTTTGTGTCTCCTGCAACAGTTTATGTGAGATCATCTGTGGCACAGGTAAAAGACACCATGAGCCTGCATTATCCTCGCAAAAGCCAGGTGTGCAGGGCCACTGCTTCATTCACAGAACCCTGACAAATTCCACAGGGAGCCAGTGGAAATCGGCTCTTGTTACGCAGAAGTTAAATTACAGACTGCAAGGGCAATTGTGGAGTTAAAATGAGAAACCAACAAACCACACTGTCTGCTGCATCCTCTAATTGCAATGAAGAGAAAGCTGAGTGAGGAGGTAATGGGATCGTGAATATGCAGCATGCTAAGCCGAAGCAAAATGACATATCATTATAGTAGGATTCATGTAACAATTGGGAGCTAAAATAAAAGGCAGTTTTCTAGTGCACCCGGTCTTTTGAGGTTTATGGAGATGGTACAGATGGCTACAATGGCTGCTGGTTAACCTGGACTGTAGCTTTAAACTTATTTCCCTTTATAGCTGCATTAAAATAGATTCTGTTTTAATGTACTGTAAACATTTACTACATGAACACACGCTGTGATTGGCTAGAAGTATTGGGAGAAAACTTTGGTGCAAATTCATCTTGTGCAAAACTAGAATTATGTAGTAAATATATTGTTGCATTTCTAGCTACAGCACAGAAAACTGAAGAAAACTGCCATATTTGCATGACTTTTATATAATCCATTTTGCTGAGGTGTTGTGCGCCCCAGTTTAAAAGACTGTAGCACTTTCCTTATTTTGAATATGTTGTTACAAAGGGCTGCATGATTGGCATTTTAAGGACTGCGTGGCATTAACTGTGGAATGTGTGCCAGAGAGAAATGCTTGTGCAGATTTTCCTCCTAGGGCTATCTGATAAAAATGACAGAAGCACAATGAGTGGGACTTGTAAGGGAACTGAAAGTGTACAATACAGACTGGAGCTATGGGAAATTATACTGTCTAACATATCATTAGATCAAGAAGCAACAGGGTTCACTTGTAAAGACTGTTCAATTGAATTGCCAGTAGGAGATTGGCACAGGAAAATGACCATTTAATCAGTAAACTGAATACTTAACCAAAAAGCTTTTTGGAAGAAATGCATGGGAAATAACTGGAAAAACAACAGACTATAATTTATTGTCACAAATTCCCTACACTTTTAATACACTCCACTCAGAATCCCACTACAAAAATAAATAAATGTCCATTGTTCATTCTCAGCTCGGGTCTGGCTGTGTATCTTTGTCTTAAAGTTCTCCCCTGTTATTATCAATTTTATTTTTCCTATTATAAAGGCATATTTTCTCCCTCCTCAAGATAATGACTTCAGAATGCTTTCTCCATGCTAACCTTGCACTCCTCCTTGCTTTCCCAGATGCTATTCCTGAGGGGTTTGCTATTTGCATACTCTCTTCTAATTGGTCAGAATGCTCTGAAGTCAAATAAAGCCACATTTCGTGTAGGCAGTGTTGCAACACAGCAGCAGCTTCATTGCAATACCGACAGCAGTGTTCAAAATGCAGCTTGTAAGCAATAGTGTTGCATTTACTTTTAACTGATAGGGTTGTGTAACTAAGAGTTCTTTTAAAAGAGCTTGTTTGATGTAATTCAAATAAAGTTTGTTATTAATGAAACTCTTCTATACTGGTGTGGGATTCTTCAGCAACAACCTAGCAATTCCATCAAAACAAAAGCTTTTAAAAACATTTGTAAATAACTAAGTATTATATTTTTCCTAGTTGACCTTTTACTTACTGATATCACCTTATTATTAAAAGGATTTCCTGAAAATCAATATTGAATAAAAAAGATGTATGTCTACTTGCATTGCTACTTTTAACTGTGTGTTTTATTCAAATGTATTTTTAAAGAGGTTGGTCACAGGACACCTGTATAATGCTGAACCTCAGTAAAGTTTATGAATCATGATGGACAGCAAGCAATTCTGATTCAGAACTGTAATTATGAACAGACCTTGTTCAATAGAAACACTAGTGGAATTCCCATGGATTTTCCTGGGATAGTCCTTCAAAGTGCAATGCACATACTACAATTATGCTTTACATACAAACAGTGAGTCTGTGTATGGCACCTGCTGATTGAGTAAAGGAAGGGGGAAACACATTCCAGAAAGATCTAAAATCTAAATACAGCTTGTAAGGGCGTAACTTCACTTGAGACAGACAGTATGGCAACAACTGACAAGTATTTGTCTTGCCCTACCTTGAATGCAAGCACTTAATTAAAAAGATTATACATACCCAAGCCCAGCCAAGCCTAACGATGATGCCTGTGTGATTAAGAAGCTGATATTCTAGTAGCAAATTGAGAGTCGACGATCAGTTTTGTTTTTACTCTAAGTCCATGGACTGTGAGCTGGGAAGGTAGCAGGAGACGGGTATTTAAATATAAATGATTTTAATGATTGGCTTTCCTTTCAGTAAAGCACAACCATTTTAGAAAGGAATTTGATGTGCAATGCATTTTTCCCATCCTCCAAAACAGGCAGTGGACCTGCGCCATCTGGCAAACCTGTGCGGTTTGTCTTAGCGATGGTAATAACAGCTGAGGCATATGGGAAATGTCTCACACCCTCCTTGTTATTGGAGGGCTAGATAGCACTAGCTGTATTATATTCTAGGCAATTGTCTGAACTCTCATAGGAATCTGTCTGCAAAGAGAGGGACATGCTTAGAGAAATACCCACAATAATATGCAGTATTTAAACAGTAAATGTGCAGAATACAGGGCTTCATATCTGATGCATACTATAATTACTGCATCTAGCATCATTCTAATTTCTTAAAGTAAGGCTTTTCTAGATATTATATATGATTAAAACAAAACAAAAAAACGGGCATCTTTTAAAGTACTCTCTCCTTAATTTGTAAAAAAAATAAGTTTTGAAATAAAAACAAGGTGCAGAGGAAGTGAAAGGTTTGCTTTAGACTTTATCTTAACTTTTCTGAAATGTCAGCTTTCATTGCACAGTTCCATTCTTTTCTGAAGGAGGCTTTTACATTTTCATTTCTTTGCTTTTACAATGATAGATATTACATTTGTTATTTTCCCTTACTCTGCACTTGGTACCCTCAAACTAATAAACAATAAACACATTGTTGTGATAAACAGGCTCAAACCAGATACATGCTGGTAATCAATTTTATTGATGCAGCATTAATATTTCCCATCGCACCACTGCACACCGTTGAATCCCCCAGATTGTACATTAATTTATAAATCTATTTAGTGTCGATGCATTTAATCTCACAAGGGCAACAGGCAGCCCTTTCTGCTGCAGTATTTTTCTTTGCAAAGACAGATTGATAGCCTTCTCTACATGTTGGTCCTATAGACCCAAATGTGTATAAGCTCCATATCTTCACGAAATAATGAATCTGCCTTTTCAAAAATCCAGTGAACTCAAAAGATCTTTTTATGTGGTTCCAAAGCCAATGAGTTTGCCTAACAGAGTATGTCTTGCACCAACAGTTTTACATAAAGCCAGTCAGTTAGTCCAGCAATAATAACAAAGAGGTATTTTACCGGCACTGCTGGAATCTGCAGGGATCATCTCTTAACAGCTGAGCGATTAAACCAGAATCACCCAGATCTTTCAAACATTTTCACGCAAGCTGTCTCAGGACAGTGGGCTTTGGGCTTTGTTAAAACCATGTATTTTACTATTGTGCTACTGTGCATGCTCAGCAGTATAGTCTGGGTGTGGCTGTCATACCCATTTTAATCCAAACTGTGGTCGATATGCTTTAAAACTATTGCAATTCTACTCGTGCTTTTACCCATGGGCGGGTTTTTAGACCCTTTCTTAACATCACTTAACCCAGTACAAATATGGTGGGAAAAGGTCTGCAATAGATCAGATTTATGTATTTAGGGGTGGTGGCATTTTTTTCATGTTCTTCATGTAAGTCAACAAGGGCTTTGGAATGTAAGGAGACACACCATATGCATACCATTACAAAACACGTTGGAACACCACTACCTATTGCACTTGTGAGGTTAACTAAATATTGTATCTGTGAACAATGGTTCTGCTTTCAGGTGACAGGTTTCTACTAAAAACAATCTGACTGCTCTTCAAATTCGAAAAGGTATCACTGATAATGTTACAAAAGACCTGACGTACTGTATTTCCTCATAGAATAGCGATAAAACCCAATGCATGGTAAGTTATGTTGGACTGGGTGGGAGAAATCAGCAGCATAATCAAGTTACTGCAGCTGTCTTGGAAAAAAGAGTGCATTAAACAGCAGTAGTATTTATTAACCACACACAGTACTTTAAGCCATACCTTAGGCTGTACAGTGAACTGTGGCAGATCCTCTGGTTCCATTCAGTGTTTAACAAACACTTCTGTTGATTTAAATACAAACTAAAGCATATTGCCATACGCAGTAGAACAGGAACCTTTTAGGCACAGAAAAGAACCTGGGTGGGACTGTTTATTGAACTGCTTCAGAGATATCTTACTTTGTTGACGATTACTTTGCCTTTGTAATGTTCAGGCTGGTGCGTCAGTAGCAAGGTATTAGGGCTGAGTCCAATGCCATAACCTTTGAGGCAACTCCCACTTTCCATGATTTTCAAATAATTGTTCTTCCTGGAGCTCCAGGATTTAGCTTTCAGTTTGTTTGATTAACTGCATGCCTTGAGAGAGTATATATTTGAAGTATATTCTATGTGTATTTACAGTGAAATTAAGCAGCTAAACTAACACTATTTTTTTTTACCCTACCTTACAGTAAATTGCGCACACTTTTATAGCTGGAGAGAAATTATTTTTGATTTTATTTTTTGTTGATCAGTGTGCACTTTGAAAAAACAGCATGAATTGCATGATCTTAATTGCGCGCTCCTGATGTGTAAAACTGAACTGTTTTAAACAATATGTACAGTAGGTTCAGAAATTTCAACCATAGAAACTAAAGATGGTTTTATAAACTTTTATTTTTATTTTTAAAGATGATCTGGCATATACAGTATATGACTGTAAGGTGAAATGCTAGTTCAGCATCCACCTTGTCATAAGGACAACAAAAACACACAAAAGGTCCAGGCTTTAGTTTTATCAACTAAAGATGACATGCTGACACGACAATGGAGTTAACTCTGACTGGCTGAAGAAAATGCATAGATCATCTGTCACAGTTATTAAAAGAACACATTGAAAACCGTTAATCAGTTAATGCTGGTGTTTTAATAATCTCATTAGGGGAACAGGAGCCTATGTTTTAAATGCAAGGTACACAGGTACAGGTAGAACTAGAGCTGGAGAAATGCCTGTCACACACAAACACAGCTGCTTCACTCACACAGACCTGCCTGTCTGCAGCGCAGCGCAACACATGCATCACATCTCCTCTGGGAACAGGATCTCAGGGCTCTGGGTCCTGTAACACGCCCTCTCACCCTTCCCTGTACTGCAAATATGCGTGCTTCAGGAAGAGTGACCATGGCACAAGCTGGAAAGTTTACCTAGTCGACTGTAAAATGTTCCGAATTAATTCTGCTGTGGCTTGGATCAAATTAAACGCTTTGTTTTCTTGTAAGTTTTGAGTTTCAGCCAACAGCCATTGAATCTGTTAAAGAAAAATTACAATTTAACTGTGTACTGTTCCTTTATGTGAGGATCTTTGACGTCAGCTCTGTATTTAAATTCAATGACTGGAATTTCCAGCCAATTCAGCTCCATAAAAAATTGCTGTGCCCTTTATTGACAAGTGATACGCAACTGCCTTTATTATTATCTTTAAGCCACAAAGTATTTCCTCTTCAGTGCTGATGTCAAGCTCAATCAAGTGCTGCATATTAAGGTCTACTCATGCAAGTGTTATTGTGTCATTGAGCAGCCCTCTGTGTGGATTTAGGAAGGCGTATGTCACTAAAAATAGGCTTCACTCCACCAAAACAAGTGATTTTAATTCAGCCATCTAAGATTTAGATATCCTCTGACATGCAGAAGACAGGTGATGGTTGCAGGTGGGATGGTTGCAGCAGACTAATGCTTTGTCTTCTTGTCTTGCAGCATTTCTCTGAGAACATGGAGGATTTCTCCAACGAGCTGTTTAACAGTTTCTTCGACGACCCCATCCTGGCTGAGAAGAACCCCCTATTGGATATGGAGCTGGACCCTCCCAATCCAGACATCCAGGCTGAGCACAGCTACTCTCTGAGCGGGGACTCGGCTCCTCAGAGCCCCATCTCGTCCATCAAAATGGACGAGGAAGACCAAGGTAGAGAGAGACACCAGTTTGCTAGGAAAACCTTTTCAGCATGTCGTAGTCTTTTCAGCGTCTTTCAAAAAGACATGTTGTCAAACGTCAGTGTCAAGCAAAACTTCACTAATCCATTTATTGAAAAGTTTCATTAACGCGGTGACGGTTACCTTAGTGTAAGGCAGCTAGTCTGTTCATTCCAGCAGACATCAGGAGGGGATACTGCACAAGCGAGTGTCCACAGCTACCCCTGTGGTTCAGGGAAACAACAAGAGCGGGGAGAACAGCATTCGGGTTCAGCGATGATGTTGGGCAACTCCAAATTCAGTTCTGTATGAATTAAGCCCTTGTGAACAGGCATTTATTTTTTTATAGTGACCTTGTTACTTTATATTATTATTTAGTATCATCTATTTATCACGGGTTGTGGAGATTTCTACAGTCGTCCAAGTGTTTCCCGTGGAGAATTTGCATGGAAATGGGTCTGCCCTGCTTTTACCATACCTGTACTATACAGTGCTTTACTTCTCTATGCTGTCTCACACTTACTCAACCTTTATCATAATTTCATTATATTGCTGTGCCTGTGCCATGGTATACCACAGTAGACTTTTATAAGGTTTTAATCAATCAATCAATCAATCAATCAATCAACCAGTAAATCAGTCAATCAATCAAAACCTTTATTTATCCAGATGAGTCAATTGAGAACAAATTCTAATTTACAATGACTACCTGGAAAGAGGCTCACACCACAACAGCCAACAACACCAAACACAAGAAATAAAAAAACACATAATCACTGAGTCGACCCTACGGCTAAAAGCTAAAAGTCATTGGCTGCTGCAAGCTCCTTTTGTTTTTTTTGCCTGCCCTTTCTCCTGGAGTCCCTTTACAGCACAAGAAACCCCAGACTGACAGCTGAACTATGTGATTGTTCCTGCTTGCTCTTTCCAAGCCCCGCCCCCTGCATGCAGGCCTGGAAATTCCAGCCCCTCACTGTTCCTCCCCTCAGCATAGCCACACATGTGGTTCTGAAGCAAACTCTTACTTACTGATAACAGCAAGCTTCTCGAGCCTGTTAGAAAGCCTTGAAGTGAAAATAAAAATTGGATCTATTGTTTGGAACCGCAGCTAAGGTGAATTGCCTACATTTTAAAACACTATACATACATTCCATACCTTAAGCACAAAGCAGAACCTCTATGTTCCAGATTAAAGGGCTCTCAAATCTAATTAACGCTATTGGTTTTATTTGTTTGCATGCACAACTCACTGTAATAGGTTTAACTAACTTTCTGCAGTGTATTCGTTTCTGGTAGTTTTAAAGAGTGCCTCCTGAAAACCTTAAACCAGCTAAAAGGACAGATTTCAGTGTGCCATAGTAAGGGTGGGATATTCCTGTCTCATTTATATTCTCCAGATCAAAGAAGGCATTTGGTTTATAAAAGCAGGGTTGTTATTTGAGTGTGTTTGTTTTAAGAAAATGGCACTTCTGTTGTCTTTAAAGGGTGATTAAGTCTCTGTGGATGCCAATGGAGGGAGAAGGGGTAAATAAATGACTGACCGTCTTATTTGCCTTTTGCCTTTTCTTTCTCCTAATACCCTGACTCGTTAGTTAAACGATCAAGGTGTCTGTTGTTTTACAAGCCCCTTTATGGAATTCAACCTAGATAATTCCTCAAGATCTAACCGATCTAATCAATCAGCTCTGCGCAAGTGAAAGATCAACATCAAAGACAGCAAGTGGAAATCATTTTGGAAGGGACTGCACACTGAGGCTCCTTCAGCATTACCCCACGTTGTGGCATATCTGCTATGAAACATCCAGAAAGATCAAGGATTCAAGTTATTAAGTCCGGCAGTGGAACTTTACATCTACCTTCCCAGTATGTAGTCAACCCTACTGTATTTTAAAAGACCACCAATCCACAGTGAGCGCAGTGAAGGCATGACTACTGTAAGTGGTTGTCTGTACAGTTGGTATTTTGCAGTCTGTGGCTTGTCCACAGTCTATTGGTTATTTCAAGGACCAGTGTATGTGTAACCCTTTTTGGTTGCTGTGTTTGGGACTGGTGGTGTAAGTGCCTTCATTACAGTTAGTTATCGTTAGGTATAGTCTTGTGTTTTCAGAAAGTTAAGGACTGTCTGAAACTTACATTAAACTGGTACATTTTCTGAATCATCAGCAAAAGAACGAGTCAAAAAGATGCATACTCCATGGTTTTAAAGAGACTAAAGACATAATGGCTTTTTGATGTATAACCTGTCTGAGTAAATTGACTAAACATAGGTGAGGTTAGAGGTCAGAGGTCAAAGAGCCAGCAGGTTTTTTAAGATATAAAGCAGACCTCTATCTCCCCTAATTCGAGGTGTGCCTTGTCAAAGTAACTGTATGAAGGAACATATTTACAATTAAGGTTTGTGGTCACTCTCTATCCACACCACACCCTTTCCTAACTAACTTGTTCCTCATATAAAATCTGAACGATCAGCTAATCGTACTCACTGTTTCGAAGGCTACATACATTCACATGCAGAGCTTTGACCTGTAATGCTGTGTATACAATATATACAGTATAGATTTAGATTCATATCCAAAGAACTTCCCAGTCAAGTGGTTCAGTTTGCCTAAACTCATTATAAAGTCTACTTTCATTCAAATGAAACTTGAAAGCACTCCCCTTAACATTTACAAGCATCTATAATGTTCTATCGGTCCGATCAATGTCATAAACCTCTTCAAAAAGGAGAGCTAATGAGAGCCACTGGCTGTTTTCTTTTTTTTTCAGTGAAACCTTTTACTTTGAATTTTTTTTACCAGCTCTGTTAACAGTGGGCCTTTTAAAAAGGATTCAGCACTGCTGGTTAACAGCACAGAGCTTTGTGCTGTAAACTGGCACGCTGACGCACGCAGGGGGTCCAGGAACAGACCTCGCTAACTGCTTCACATTACTTTTAGGTGGCGAAGACAGAAGAATCCCTTGTACTGCCTGTGTTCTTTCTGAGGAGAAAGGAGTGTGTTAGCGTTGTAAGCCTATCCCAGTTGGGAGTTGAGCTGTTTAGTTTGTCCTTGTATCTGGTCATCAGTTTGTGCCAGATACTGTTTATTTTAGCACTGCTGCTGCCCTAGGCATTGGCTAATAACTATCATCCTAAATGTGTTAAAATAGGAAGAATACAAACAGTCATCCAATGGCCAATCTAAAGTGTTTTGATACATTCAGGCTAGGATTACCATATGACTTCATGTATACTAGGACAGTTTGGCTTCTCAACTCACACCACAATGCATTCTGGTAAGTGTAGTCCTGCTGTAAGGAAGGTACCCGAGACAGGTAAAACGTACCAGAATGCATTATGGTGATAGCCTGAACTGTCCCAAACTGTACTAGGGTTCATGGAGTCATAGGGTAACCCTAACTTAGGCCAATATGACAATCAGAGCCAACCTGTATAAATATGAACTGGATAAGTAATTCTAGGTTTTACCATGAAGTGCTATAGTAAAACTTCGTGCCTCTTTCAGTTTAGCTGAACTGAACGATACACTTTCATTTTCTCCTTGTGTTTTGTTGCATGAAATCTAATGAGTGTGTTTGCTTGTTTTTTGTATTGTAGATTCAGATGCTACCATGTGGTGTTTTGGCCATGAACTTTCTGCCATACTGGTTAAACAGGAATCCAGCCTACTGGCAGAGCCAGCCCCGACTCCAATGGTAACCAACGCCCCCCAGCCCGTAAACCTGGCCCTGCTTCCCAGACTCGCTCCCACGGGAGAAATGGTAAGAAAGTGTCCCAGTGATGGCAAGGGATGAGCCAGAACAAAATGGGGGAAATGCTACCATGCAGAGATGCTGTTGAATGGCTTGCATGCATACACCTCTTTCTAATTGCTTACAGATCTATATATTCATTCAACCCCCAGTACAGTATACCGTACATTGTACCAAAGGCATTTTATAGACACCTAGAGCCACAAGCTATCTCAGAGCTAGAACTCCAAAGCTGTGTGGATGGACATTCAGAAACCTTCTTTACTTCCCATAGTAACATAACTTGAAGTGGTCATTTGAATCTGCTAAGCTTTTGACATGCCATGCCCGTCTGTTTTGTTAGGTTATTAAACACGATTACAGTGCATCACACTATTTCTACATTCTTCAAGGACCAGAATGGCTTCAATCAATTTTAGTTTTCACTATCATTAATATGGTTTGGTCAGGAGTAGCCGCACTGTGTTTAATTGCACAAATGATGAGGATTTTGTGCCATGTGTATTGTATAGTCAGCTTGTTTTGGTTTAAACTGTGTGCTAGACATACAAAAGAAAAAAATATTAATCTCTTCATTTTAACCATAAGATACACCAAAGCACTAAAAAACATTGTATTACTATAGGGTTAGGAACAACTACAGAGCCCTTTCTCCAGCTCTGATTCCTTCATCCTCCATTCCTGTTTCTTCCCAGTCCCTTTGTGAAGTGCACTTGGCAACTCTCTCTTAGGATGAATCTAAATTGTTTTAATCAACGTACAGCTGTGTTTACTGCCTGTGTCGTTTAGATACACCGCTGATTCATACAGATCGATTCTCTTAGGAAAACAGCAGCTGGGAACAGACTATTTCAACATGTTTTTTTTGTGTCTGCAAATCTTTCTGAATCATGAATTCATCTATTATGAATCATGTATTAGTTTAGTTTATGCATTTGTTTTTTCTTTTAGGCTTCTAAGGAACAGAACCCCCTCCCTCTGATTAAAGCTGAGCCCAGAGAAGTGAACCAGTTCCTGAACGTTCCATCAGGTATACAGAAGGGGTCATGCACAGTCCAGACTTAGCATCTTTGAGGGACAGCAGAGTGGTGCAGGCTGCATGCAGACCCAGGTATCACACAGTGATCTGGGCATGGATACAGGCCTTGTGTACTAGTCAGTATAGTGCTCAGGTCTAGGACTGTGCTTTTAATGAACACACCAAGCTTCAGTCTGCATTGCCTTCCAGTCCTTGTCGCTGTATTTGTCTTAAGAAAAAAAGTTCTTGAACTTGGAAAAGCGCATTGTAAACTGCTTGCAGAAGTTTACAGTGAATAAACACTGCTGACCTAAATTGACCTCCAAAAGTAAATAGCCCGTGCAAGTAATGAGGACAAGCTTTCGTCTTCTCCTCTGGGTAAACCAACCCCTTAGTAGTGCTGATTTTCCTGGCTTAAGGAGCAGCCCAGCCCACCTCACAAACAGTGGGCTTCCTTCAGAGCTTAGCACTCATATCAAGTGAAATTCGCCTCTGTCTCTGTTCAGACGTGCTTCTCAACATACTGCCAGGATCCAAGTCAGGGACACAGCCTTTTCTGTTCATGTGTTTGTAGCTCTGCACATTTTAGTTTGCTTCTGGCAACTACATTGGAGACAGCGTTGTGCTGATAACAGGACTTAACATTTTTTAAAGAGGTTAGGAAAATGCTCTTAGTACAAATGTTGCATTCTGTGAAATGTTTTCACAGTAATGTATGCCTGTTTCTGGCTTATTAATATTGCAAATTATACATGGACCATTTAAACAGTAAAGAATCAGCAATTGAAGGCTCTGGCTTGATGCAGACATAAAGCCCAGTGCAAGCTCAGTGTGTAAGGAATCCAATCTGGATGATGATGAGGTAGCCCTGATTCTACATTTGAAGCAGTAGGCTGTTACAAAAAATGTATTCATTTCAAATTGAAAAATGACAAGGGTAAGAGGCATGACATAAAAAAAAAAGGTCAGTCCGTATTTTCTGATCTCTAGGTGAACTTTGAGGCAGTTTCATGGAGGTTACTTACCGTCCACAGTGAGTCAGTAACGATTCCCCAGTGGGAAAACTGAACTATTCTAAATGCCAAATCCAACAGCTTTTTAGTTAATAGATAAACACAGTAAGAATCCACCACCAGCTTGTATATAAGGCTTTTGGTTATTAAAAAAATGTATAATAATTATTTTGGGTGCCTTTTCAGTGTAGCTGCAGCCATGCTTTAATGCAAGACATGTAGAAAGTGCCTGCCATGCAGCCTGCTATGGGCAGCAATAACAGAATTAAGCCTCAGCCCTGCATATTTGGGATTGGAGCCAAACTAAATGCTCATCCTTTTCCAGACAGCTGTTCTTGGGGAGTGCTTGGCTGGGTATATTCTGCAGCCCTTTGGGCACTGTTCTGACGTCTGGTTTTGCCAGGGTCCTCACTGCCATTGAGGTTACTGGGGGTCTTGAGAATAACTACACAAGGTTGTGTATTTGACTGAATGCATTTTGTTAAATGGGTGTCCCAGAAAATCTTATACCACAATTGTTGAAGAAACGTGATAAATCGCAAAGTTTTCAGAATTTTGTATTCGGTCGGTAATGAGAAACAAGGTTAGGTTATCTAAAGAGAATGACAGTGTGGTTTATCAAGTTTTTTTCCCCAGGACACCCTTGGTTTATGCAGCACAATGTTCTTGTCTTATTGAACCATGTCCTGCTTCCCTACCCTGTCTAACAGATGAGCTGGTGCAGCTGCCCCCTACCCCCCCCAGCAGCCACGGCAGCGACAGCGACGGCTCCCAGAGTCCTCACTCCCTGCCCCCCTCCAGCCCAGTCCGACCACAGGCTCGTACCTCCACTGCCATCTCCTCCTCGCCCCTCCTCACAGCACCTCACGTAAGCTCCAGCATCATTCAGTCAGGCTGAAGAAACCACACAAGGTCCTTGTTTGTTTATTTTGAATACGGGCTACCATATGACTCCATGTTCACTGGAACAGTTTTGTGACAGTTTGGGCTTTTCAACTCACATCGCAATGCATCCTGGTATGTTTTACCTGTCTCAGGTACCACCCACTTGTTTCTTTTCTTGACGAGAAATAGGACTACACTTACCAGAATGCATTGGGGGTGTGAGTTAAAAAGCCAGAACTGTCCCAAACTGTCCCAGTGAACATGGAGTCATGTGGTAACCCTATGTGTGTGTGTGCTGTGAGTGTGCGCCTGGGTGTTTGTTTCTGTGCGTGTACGCTGTTCTATGTACAATAATACATATGTAATCTGCAGCATGTATTTGAGAGTGTATGACCCTTCGTAACATGCCTTGATTTAATTATGGGTTGGAGAGATAAGAAGATATTGGGGTGTCCCAGTTGATTAATGTCACACAGTCCTTCCTATAGCACCTGCTGTTATTTGGAAACCACCAATTCAATTACGGACCAAGCATACTGGAATCAATCAAATTCTGTATGTAATGGTAACAGAAAAGAGAAATAATACACTGTATAGTACATTTTAAAAAGTGTCCAAATCTTTGTTCTTAATACCCATTCTTTGATGTTTACTGCATTGCTGATGCGTTTAGATATTCACTCTACTTTGTCAAATAATGGCCAACGCTATTTAAAAAGACGATTCAACAATTTTGGGAATCCCTCATCCCAAGTTCTGCTGAGTGCTAATTATCTCTGTGTCCTTTTGGTTCACAACGGGGTGAAAATGACATTAATTAGTAATACGATACAGTGTTAGCGCCCCTTGGTAAAAAGAACTGGAGAAATTGTCCTAATTAACTAGGCTAGTCACCACAGTGATTTATCATTCACCTCTTACTATGTGTTTCACATGCCCGCCGAGTCATCACCTTCCTGGAGTCCCGCCACTGTGCCTCCAGCCCACAGACACACCGCTAGCTGGAACGTTGTGCTTGATTGGGTTCGTTACACTTTTACAATGCCAGATTGGGCACCCTGCTGGTGCTCCCGAGTGTACAGCATTGCCCTGTCTCTTGCATCAGCAGCTGGATAGTCTGAGTAGTGTTTCTCTCCCTCTCTCCCCTCAGAAGCTGCAGGGAACCTCGGGGCCTCTGATGCTCACGGAGGAGGAGAAGCGCACCCTCGTCGCAGAGGGCTACCCCGTCCCCAACAAGCTGCCCCTCACCAAGACTGAAGAGAAGGCACTGAAACGGGTCAGGAGGAAGATCAAAAACAAGGTATTTCTTCTTAACAGAGCTCTCTGAACTACAATGTAGAAAGAGCTCAGATTTTTTTTCCTCTGTTGTTTGTAGTAATGTTCGCATGCAGCGATGGCAGTGTTATTTGATTTCAAATGCAATTTAGAATAACACAAAGAAGAATGAATCAGTCAGTTTTTATGAGGCTCAAATACATTATGCATTATGCATCAAGTTTATTCATCAAACCTTCCAAACCCAGAAATATTTATGCTGACATATCTCTTTATATTTTGAAATGAATCTGATTTATAAATGAGACATATTCAACGACTGTGGTTATTGCAGACTGTCTTGAATTGCACGCACTTGTTTGAAATACATTATCCGTCGCCCTTTATTGGAATGCATGCATGTTTAACCTGCCAGGTTGCTGAAGGCTGTCTTGCTATTTTCTTTTCTCTAATTAGATTTCCGCACAAGAGAGCAGAAGAAAGAAGAAGGAATATGTAGAATGCCTGGAGAAAAAGTAAGCCTTTGCTTAATACTCTGAATTCAACGATTAATTTTCTTTCATTTGTTGTACAAGAATTGCATTGCCTTGCTTTCCATGCAGTATACACTTAGGCATTGGAGGGGAAAGACTTATTTTTCAGGACACTCAACATAGCATAATGCGCACACAATGCAAAACAATGTAAGAGTATCGCCTGCGAGGAGGAACAGTAGTACCTGATAATATACTAAAAGTGTGCGTCGTCTTTTGATCTCGCAGGGTTGAGACGTATACATCAGAGAACAACGAACTGTGGAAGAAAGTAGAGACTCTGGAAAATGCCAACAGGTGAGAGGGAGAGGCTAGAGGGTGGAGAGCAGTGGGCTCTTAATTGATATGTTCCTTTATGATCTCTAGCTGGAAACGTGTCCAGCTGTTTATTGACACACGATGTCTGGTTGTCATCAGTCACCCTGAATCGCTTTAACTCCCCCTGCTCCTAAATAAAAGGACATGTCATGCTTCCTGACCCCCTCAGTTCTCAGTTAGTAAAAAGGGCACGTTTAACAGACCATTCGCTCCTTACCTGTTCATTCCATTCAAGTCTTGTGATTTACCGGCATTGATTATGGCAAGGTCCCTGGCTACAATGGTTTATTTATTAGATTGAGCAAAATATCATCCAGTATCGTTTCCTCCTAGCCTGAAAGGTAATTGTCACACAAAAAAAAGACCAGAATTCTAGATGTCTAGTACAATAAGAAAATGTATGAGGAATGTAATAAAGCATTCTGCAGTTGCGCGGTGTAAATAATGTGGCCTGCAGCAACAATTAGATTCATTGTTAAATGAAAAAAAAAATCAATTTTCATTACCGAGGTGACAAAACAGAAGCATAAAAAACAGATAATGCACTCTTTGAGACTGTATTGCAGTGCCACTCAAGAGAGAGATTCAATCAACAAGTACAGCTGCTGTTTCCCTGTTCAATGTCGCAATTCAATTAAACTGTCAGACTTAAGAGGAACTGTGCTTCGGAATAGTCTTCTTGAATATCGACACAATGAAAAGAGGGAAGACAGTGCCACAAAGCTTCATAAAGGTTAGGGCCAACAAAATCAATAATGACTATTTCTAGGGGGGAAAAAAAGCAGCGTTTGTATTCTGAAACAGCTTGTGTTTGCAACAGAGTTCTCGGGCATGACTCTGCCAGGACCAGGCTTCATCTGGCAATGCTTTGCATAAAATGTTAACCATCGAGAAACTTGCATTGGCCCACTGTGTTTACAAGTCGCATTTTCTGAAGTCTGCCAAACATGGCACAGACTGGATGATGAACATTAGGTTCAGTGCGGAAACGTGCCGAAGATTTAGACAAAGATAAATGACTGCATCTAACCGTGACTCGTACACAAGGAATGGGCTCTGTTTGGGCAGATGTAACAGACATTGCACATACAGTAATACCAGCTTTAATGACAACTGCCTTGGAAACACATAAATGTTTCATAAGATCAGTATTTTAGTTTGATGTGAGTAAATGCACTCATTCTATTTATTTATTTCACCTTCTGATCAGCTACAGAGTTCAAACACATTTGCGCCAAACTGAATAAATACTTAATAACATGCAGACTATCACCAGATTACATCGCATTTGTTTTATCCTCTTTTTCCAAGCGTGACTTCAGCAGTGAATTTGTTTTGGAAGATTAGCTTACTGACCTCTGCGTTGCTAAAGAAATTGATGGATCACTTCAGATTTCCCCCAGCTGATACATTAACTTCGGAACGGTTTCTGCTGAATCTGGCTGCACACATCGAGTTTGCCGCAGGCACCCGCCCACCTGTGCAGTTTGAAGTGTGATGGAGGAGGGGAGGAGGAGTGGAGGGGATCCCTGCAGTTTATTTTTCTTTCACTTCAGTCTGGCGACCGATGAGCTTTGAAAACAATGCAGTTTCTTTTTTTTTTTTTTTTGTGAATGAAGGCCAGATTTGCAGTGCGATCATCATCGCCCCACAGCTGGAGAATCTCAAAGTGATTAATGCCGTCGCTTATCCAATGAAAACAGAATGCTACAGTATGAATTCTGGACTAGAGAGTCATCCAGATACATCCTTAATTCAATGGCACAGGCTGTTCCACGAGGGCTCTCCAAGACTGAGTTTGGGTTAGGAGTCCCTTACCTCCTTGCGGACTACCCAGCCATTCCTACCCATTTCCACCGCTGTTTAGCTCTTTAAACAGGGTTTTTTTTTACAGCTCCTTATAAAAGGACAGAGTTGTGAGAACGCTGAAAGCCATTACAGTGTTATAGTGTTTGAACTGGTCTAATAAATCCACTCCACAGCTGTGAAACATCTTTGATATCCAGTACAGCAGGGCTTTTTAAATAATGGAAAGAAGCTTTTAAGTCTAGCTGCAGAATTGTTTCCCTCGTTGTATTGATTCATAGCGTTTATGCTTTTAAAGGATTTTAATCTGGTAGAAATTATGATTTCGGTTTGTGACTAATTTAGTTCTCCCTGTTGTTAGGGATGCACAAGAAAATAAGAAATATGAATTATGGTACTAGCAGCAATTCCCACTACAAAATGCCTGTTGCCTTCTGCAACATTCACACAACAAAAGCAAGTAATGATGCTTATCACTTATTAATTTGCTATAAGGGAAGCTATGTTGTAATCTCAGTTTAGGTTTTTTTACACGACACATGTAAAAGCTCAGTGACTGGCACCCCCGTTATTTTGCAGTTTTAATTCTGGATGTTCAGTAATTGCTAGCAGTTCTCTTTTGAATTAACCAAAATAAATGATTATATTGATTTGAAAGCATTGATCAAGATGGAAATGGAAATCAGATGAATCCCTTTAGAACAGATAGATTGCTGGTTCTTTAGAGTTGTTGTAATCTTTTGACATATAGCTCCCTCTAGTGGCCACTCTGTGTAATACAGGCCTGGATTCAGGGTTTTTTGTTAGCTCAGTTATCAGCACTGTTGTAATGTAGTCAAGCCATGTTTGTTTTGTGCTATATATTTCTCTTATTGTCAAGGATAAAAAAAAAACACTTCCCCTTTCAAGGTGTTATTTTCTTTCTGTACATTTGACATGCCATGATGGCCTTACTGTGCATTATATACTTTCCACTTTTTCTGATTTAATCCCAAATTCATTAACTCAGTATTTTGCCATGCAAAATCCAGTCAGTTCTTTGTTGCAGCAACAAGGGTCTTCTAGGAGCATCATCACTGTAATTTTATTTACACACATTTCAGGTCCTTTAATGTATTATTATATTTTTTTCTATTAGGACCCTGCTCCAGCAGCTGCAGAAGCTGCAGAGCCTTGTAACAGGAAAAGTGAACAGATCCTGCAAAATGGCTTCAACGCAAACCGGAACCTGCCTCATGGTACAGTAATCTGAATTTACCCTTACAGGTACTCTGTGTAGCACTGGAAAAGCATTCCAAACCCTTACAGACTGTGGGCAGGTACTCTGTGTAGCATTGGAAAAGCATTCCAAACCCTTACAGACTGTGGACAGGTACTCTGTGTAGCATTGGAAAAGCATTCCAAACCCTTACAGACTGTGGGCAGGTACTCTGTGTAGCATTGGAAAAGCATTCCAAACCCTTACAGACTGTGGACAGGTACTCTGTGTAGCATTGGAAAAGCATTCCAAACCCTTACAGACTGTGGGCAGGTACTCTGTGTAGCATTGGAAAAGCATTCCAAACCCTTACAGACTGTGGACAGGTACTCTGTGTAGCATTGGAAAAGCATTCCAAACCCTTACAGACTGTGGGCAGGTACTCTGTGTAGCATTGGAAAAGCATTCCAAACCCTTACAGACTGTGGGCAGGTACTCTGTGTAGCATTGGAAAAGCATTCCAAACCCTTACAGACTGTGGACAGGTACTCTGTGTAGCATTGGAAAAGCATTCCAAACCCTTACAGACTGTGGGCAGGTACTCTGTGTAGCATTGGAAAAGCATTCCAAACCCTTACAGACTGTGGGCAGGTACTCTGTGTAGCATTGGAAAAGCATTCCAAACCCTTACAGACTGTGGGCAGGTACTCTGTGTAGCATTGGAAAAGCATTCCAAACCCTTACAGACTGTGGGCAGGTACTCTGTGTAGCATTGGAAAAGCATTCCAAACCCTTACAGACTGTGGGCAGGTACTCTGTGTAGCATTGGAAAAGCATTCCAAACCCTTACAGACTGTGGGCAGGTACTCTGTGTAGCATTGGAAAAGCATTCCAAACCCTTACAGACTGTGGACAGGTACTCTGTGTAGCATTGGAAAAGCATTCCAAACCCTTACAGACTGTGGGCAGGTACTCTGTGTAGCATTGGAAAAGCATTCCAAACCCTTACAGACTGTGGGCAGGTACTCTGTGTAGCATTGGAAAAGCATTCCAAACCCTTACAGACTGTGGGCAGGTACTCTGTGTAGCATTGGAAAAGCATTCCAAACCCTTACAGACTGTGGGCAGGTACTCTGTGTAGCATTGGAAAAGCATTCCAAACCCTTACAGACTGTGGGCAGGTACTCTGTGTAGCATTGGAAAAGCATTCCAAACCCTTACAGACTGTGGGCAGGTACTCTGTGTAGCATTGGAAAAGCATTCCAAACCCTTACAGACTGTGGGCAGGTACTCTGTGTAGCATTGGAAAAGCATTCCAAACCCTTACAGACTGTGGGCAGGTACTCTGTGTAGCATTGGAAAAGCATTCCAAACCCTTACAGACTGTGGGCAGGTACTCTGTGTAGCATTGGAAAAGCATTCCAAACCCTTACAGACTGTGGGCAGGTACTCTGTGTAGCATTGGAAAAGCATTCCAAACCCTTACAGACTGTGGACAGGTACTCTGTGTAGCATTGGAAAAGCATTCCAAACCCTTACAGACTGTGGGCAGGTACTCTGTGTAGCATTGGAAAAGCATTCCAAACCCTTACAGACTGTGGGCAGGTACTCTGTGTAGCATTGGAAAAGCATTCCAAACCCTTACAGACTGTGGGCAGGTACTCTGTGTAGCATTGGAAAAGCATTCCAAACCCTTACAGACTGTGGGCAGGTACTCTGTGTAGCATTGGAAAAGCATTCCAAACCCTTACAGACTGTGGGCAGGTACTCTGTGTAGCATTGGAAAAGCATTCCAAACCCTTACAGACTGTGGACAGGTACTCTGTGTAGCATTGGAAAAGCATTCCAAACCCTTACAGACTGTGGGCAGGTACTCTGTGTAGCATTGGAAAAGCATTCCAAACCCTTACAGACTGTGGGCAGGTACTCTGTGTAGCATTGGAAAAGCATTCCAAACCCTTACAGACTGTGGGCAGGTACTCTGTGTAGCTTTGGAGAAACATTCCAAACTGAGAAATAGCCGTGCAAAATGACTAACAGGATGTTGCTTATTTAGTTGTTTGTGGTTGCCAATGATTAGTAACTTATTTATGAACTTTTAACTGTTTTTTGTAAATGTATATAAAAATGTATCAAACAATTTAAACCAAATGCAGTGCTGTGATACAGTAAGGAATCTTTAAATAGCCTGAAAATAAGTCATTAAATATTAGCTAACCATTAACTAAAAAATGAAACACATTTGTTTAACAAGTTACTTAGATAGTTATTAAAAAAAAACAATTACAATAAAGCATTAACAAGATTGTTGTTGTGTTTCTCCAGTTGAGGTGTTTGTGTGACTGAAATAATGTAGCGTTTGAAACTCCTCTTTCAAAGAGGTTCAGAGAGTTCACTGGCGTGTCTCATTTTGATTGGGAAGCTCAGTCTCAAAGGAGCATCTCTGTTGTTCCAGGTGGTGGTTCTGTGTTTCGTGCTGGTCCTGGGCTCCTTCATGCCAAGCATCCCAGAATTCTCCTCTGTGTCACAGACAGTGGAGGCCACTCCCCTATCATCGGCGGACGCTTACACCAGCAGCCAGAGTATGTAGCCATCTGATCAAACGTTTGACAAGCAGGAACGGGGGTCAATTCCCGTTTTTTCAATTCCAATTCCAATTCTGTTTTAAAATCAATTCCAATTCCAATTCTGTTTTAAAATCAGTTCCAATTCCAATTGTCTTTTAATCGATTCAATCAAAATTGTAATTAGCTGTATTCTGTTAAAATGAGCTTCTCACGCTGGCAACAAATTACCAAAATTGACGCCCAAGTCTGTTAGTCAATTACATTGACTTCAAATCCGTTGAAGAATCACAACAATCATTATGTCTCTAAAAATCAATTCCAGTTCCTTTGAAGTAATGGGAATTGATTTTAAAAAATCAAATCAACCCGGATTAAAGGACTAGCCATATAGGAATATCATTCACAATTAAAAAAGACACAGGTAGGACTAACTAGACCCTTTGTCATAATACAGTCATTGGAATGGTTGTAATTAGTTGTATGTTGGAGCATTTCAATTATTTTCTTGCCATGTTTTACACAGTCAAAAGGGTTTTATCCTCTCAGAAAATTTGTGTTTGCACTTGTTTCAAAATAGGGCAGTTTCTGCACTAGTGTTGTGTCCTACAAATTTAAACTGGAGTCGCAGAAATGTCTTTATATAAGCCAAGATGATGCTACTTATAGAAGACTGCAGCTTCAGTTGGTAGGCAATTGCTAATTTGGCCATTGTTTGCATGTGAAGATTCTGGCCTGATTTGAAATCAGCTCAATCGAAAAACAATAGATAAGAGTTTTTGGCTGATATATACTGGGGTTGCCTTAGAAACCTCAAAAGAGGAAAAGCCAGGACTGGAAACTGCTGGGAAGCCTTTGTGTGGTAATACTGGAAAATGTGGAGAAACCTGTGCAAAGTATTGAGGCCACAGTGGCAGCTGCAACCAGTATTTCTGTGCAATTTATATATGTTTTGTGTGGTGTTAAAACAGTGAATAGACAATTTAAAAGAAAAATGTGTTGCATATAAACAAAAATGTGTAACACTTTACTATGAACAATGCAAATGAGTAATATCTGAATATTAGTAACATCAGAGTCATGGGGAATTCTAACTTACACAATTCGTAATGGCCCTTGTAAAGGTTGCTCATAGTAAAAGCATGGCAATGCGTAATAAAGCATTGTAAAGCATAGAGAGGTCTGGTGACCATGGTATACTATTATCAGGGAGACTTCTATGGGATACACATCTTAACAATATATTTACAGGCTAAACTCATGTGCAAATTTCACTGTTTATATTTTTAATGTTAGGAACTGAGGCATGTTTTCTATGTGAGTTCTGCAGAATAGTGTTTTCTGATCCAGGCCAGAGGCACATTTATACTAATGCAATGCATTTTCTCTCAAATGGCTTTTTTAAATCCACTGACCTCCAATTTAAATTGTGGAGCTAAGACCCAATAAGAGACAGATTGTATCCGGAAACTATTCGTCAGACCATGTGTTCTGAAATGCACAGTAGTTCAGTTTAATAGGAAATGCAGCCGTGGGACACAGATGTTATTATTTCACTGCACACTGTGGGAGTGTTAGAGGAGCTGATAAGTGGATTGCACTGATGTGAACCTGCATAATGACCTTATGCAGGTTCACATCAGTGCAATCCACTTATCCCACAGAAGGGAAATCAACTGAATCTGTTTTTTTTTTTTTTTTTCTCTCTTACCACACTTAATATGCTTGCAGGGCAGAACCCTCAATCCAAAATTCATCCACTTACTCATATTATTTTCACATAATTACATCCCATAGTATGCACATTGGAACACCTCTGACATCTTTAATAGAGATATCGGTAACTAGGCATGTTTGTAACCACAACAACTATAGAAAAAACAAAAAAACAAGGAATTATGAAATGTAATAAAAAAAATAAAGAAGTTCTGGATGTAGATTAATTCAGGTGAAACATTCATCCACTCTTCTGAATATAGTGTCTGTGTTGTAATACACAGGATACACTGTATTCTGCATAACAAGGCCATTCATAGCTTATTTAAAGTACATCCGCTGATGGGTCTAATTATAAACCAAAGCCAACTGAATCTTCTGCAGAAAAGTGAACTGTTGTATGCTGTGGTAAAAACGTAGCAAAGTGCTGTAATGAAACGACAGTGAAAACATGGTAAAAGCACAGGTGAGCATGGTGAATCACAGAGGAGTATGGCAAAGAATTACAAAAAAAACAACAAGTGTAGTAAATTTATCATCTAAGCATGGAACAAGCATGGGGTGGGGTTTTAAAATCGCTCAGCAGGACAGCAGTGCTTGAGAAAGTGCCTTGAAGCCCTGTGTGTTTGTGTGTGTTTGTTCTGCAGTTCGCTCCCGAAGCCTTCTCTTCTATGATGAGGGGGCCTCTCTGGAGGACAGGTACAGCTCCTTCCTGGCAGTAGAGCACACCGACATCTGGGAGGCTTCACCCAAAGACTCCACAGGGGAGGGGGAGGCGAAGACTCGAGACCCACCCCAGGAGCACACGAACAGGGCACACGAGGCCTCCAAGTACCTCAGCAAAGTAGACGTGCTGGACTTCAACGGGACGGGCTCCGAGTTCATTCACCAGAAAAAACAGTTTCATGAAAGGTGACAAAAGAATTCTGGGTTAAATAAAGCACCATGGTGCAAGCTCAAAGAGGAACAAGGTGTTCGGTTCATTCCGAGTTCAAAAATCAAACCTAATCATCAAACTAAAAAAGCATCTTATAATTGGAGAGTGACACCAAAAAGTATAAATGCCAGTGCTGGATGTGTAGTTGGCCTATTCAGTCACTAGAGGTCAAAAAGCTCTTGTATGGGGTGACTTTGATTCCATTTAGAATTTTTGGTGTCAGTCTTTTTAAATAAGTGCCACAAAATAAAGTAGCTCTGGAAAAATAAAAAATAATAAGTTGGTTTCTCCATTCCAGTTTTCCCTTCCAATAACACAGTTTTCCTTTGTGTTTTCAGGGATGTGAACTCTGACAGCCCTGCAGAATTTGTGTAACCTGTCAAGTGGAAGCTGATCTCTGCAGCAGGATCATCTCCTGACTGATGGGTCTCAGGAGCAGGGAGGCTGTCTGCTCCAGGTCTGGGTCAGCCCGCGCTAATACTTGCCAGAGCCCATGGCATCTTCATACTAACACTGAGCCAATCAAGAGAGAGAGGGAGGGGGGCGAGCTTGACCCGAACCACAAAAAATATTATTTTTTTTATTTTTTTATTTCAGGGCTTTAAAAGTTTTTTTTTTTTTTTCCCCTCTGTTTGTGTGATCTGCTTCTGCTGAATACAACATGAGTGTGTGAGTGGGAGTTTTTTAATTATCACTGTGCTGAAGAGGTGCTTGACAGAGTTGCTTTGTGTTCAGAAACACACCTGAGATAAAACAAAGCTGAAGGAACACAGAAGATACAACAGTAAAGATTTCAAACTCTTGGCGTTTAGCTATTAAAACATTAGTAAAAGCTAGAACCCCCCCAGAATAATTCTTGTGAGAGCTCAACCCTTCTCTACTTTATAGCAATCCTTTACCCTGTGGTATGGAAACAAGCTTTCAGGAAGTGTTTAAGACTCTACACAGATCCTTAGAAAGGTGAGCAAAATCGCTCAGTTACTCAAAGTGATCCTCCCATTTAAAATATCAGTAGCAATTGCAGGATAGTCCACTCTCTGATGTTCAAGTGAATTATTTCATCTCCCAGTTCAATCAGGTTTCTTTTCAGATGCCAGGCTTCTTTTAAATGTGAAAACCTTCCGCCTCCTTACATCACTGCTGCATGTACTTGGTTACACTTTCCATTAAGTGTCTCTAAATACTTTGTATTTACATAGCAGTTAGTTAGTAAATACAGTACATGTATACTTACACATAATTACAATGTTATTATGCATAGTTACAATGTGCTTAATGTGTAAATCTTTTTGCACAATACAACCCTAACCCGAACCCTTTTCTGATACAATTGTGTACTTACATATATTGTGCCAAAAGGTTTACACATTAAGTACATTGTAACTATGCATAATAACATTGTAATTACTCGTAATCACGCATGTATTTACGAAGTGACTACTGTGTAGAGACACTTCATGTAAAGTGTTACTGGTGTTTGTTTGTCAGTTGTTTTATTTACTTTTTTTTTTTTGGGGGGGGGGGGGGGGGGGGGGCGACAAAAAAGCATTCTGTACTAGAAGTACCACAAGTTAAAGGTGTTGGTCTTTCAACCAATCAGCAAAGCACTGCCTTTATTGTAAATAGCTTTGATGATGTCATGTTTGCAAAGCCTTCTTGTCTTCGTTGTTAAACAGTTTACTCGCATAAACATTCTGTTATTTTTGTATGAAGAAATAAAAATGTGTATATAGGACCAGAAAAGTAGCGCTCAGAGCAGTTTATACTGTAAACCAAGTGGCATCATACGGTATAGCATCCTGTTTTATGTCTTGCACGAGTGTGTATTAAATTATTGCTTTGTAAATGGCATCTCAATATTCTGCACTGGGTACAATAATTACAGGGGCCAGTTCTAGTTCTGTTGTATTCCAAATGAATTCTCTAGAATTGTTATTTATGAAACATTGTCTTTTCACAGAAATCATGATTGTTCATAATCTTACCCTGTCAAACAAGAATGTCCTTAGCTGCCATCTTGCTATTTAATGCTGCATTATAAACCACACGAAATTGCAACAACTAAAGTTCAGATTACAAAAAAAAAGGCTGATGTCTCCAAGGGAAAGTGAGTCAGTCCATTCAGCCAATAGCCTGATGAGATGCCAGTTGCAAAGAGATTGCTCTGAGTGCTAAACTCAATCTCAAACGATACAGCATCCCTTTTGAGCCTGTCTTGTTTGTGTCAAAACTGGTGGGAGGTGACATATTGAACCAAACAAAATGAGGTAGGTGGTTGAAGAGAGAATACAGAACAATTCTGTAGGAGTTTCGTGTCAGGCTTTTCAGAACTGTACGGTCCTCATTCGATCCTGCACAGACTGTACAAACACTGAGCGCTTTTGAATTTGAAGTGTGCCTGTTAATCTCTCCAGGTAATTTTCTCTTCCAGTCTACTACCTGATGGAGTTTGTAACGTACCGAGCAGGGCCTTAATCACAGCCACTTTGCCTGATTAATTATAAGAGGCTGATCACGATAGTGCCTTTGTGACTTCATTTATTTTTTTGTGAGCGCTACAGACACCAGCTCGTAACTTTAGAAAGCTCTTTTAAAGCTGATTTAAACTGCATTTCAGCTGACTTCACAGTGTCTGGTACCAGGCATCAACCATTCTTCAAGGGATACTGCACCTTTGACACCCACCCTGTGTTTAAATGACAAATCAAAATGTATATTGTAAATAAGTAATGTATTTTTATATTTAAAAAAATGTATTTTAGTATTCCAATAGCACCTTTTTTTTTTTTTATTTTTGGATTCCTGTTGGTATTTTAATATTGTAGAGCACATTAATAATGCATGTATTTCAGCAAGAGTGATAAAAATGCTTGTTTTTTTCTTTTTGTATTAGTGTACTGTCATGTAGAGTTAGCGTCAAGCAAGATATAAAAGAATGCATTTGCAATTCAATGCGTGTGGTGTTTTCTCTTTGGAAAGTTTTGCTAAAAGCACTTGAAAAATATCAGCAGATTTACAGCAGATGCAAACAGCACCTAAACAGCATCTTGCAGAGGGTTTTACATTTTCTTTTTAAAATTTAGTATCAAGCAGTACCCCCTGTTGATTACACCCCCTCATCCCAGCAGAGTGAGTCCAGCTAGGCACAGCGAGGGAAAGTGTGACAGTTTCTGGGCTGTGACTACATGCTGAACCATGAGTAATATCAGCTTATCATAAACAACTTTTTTGGGATGCAGAGCGTCCCTCCTTTCCCTCTGTAAGCCAGCATGTTAGCACTTGTGTGTCTTTATTGAAATCCCTCATTGCCACACAGCCTGAGGTAGCAGTGTGTCTCTGTAGTGATTACTGCTATCACCAGGCATGAAAGAAGGCCTGTGCTTTATCAGCGGCCCCAGTAATTACTGAAGCCCCCTCCAGTGTCCCTTCAGATTGACATAGCGTGACATCTGTGGCAAGCAGATCAATTTGTTCTTCTGCTTCTTTTTTTATTGAAAAGTTATAATCTGTTATACTCTTGTCAGAATTTTCATGCTTGACTCATCCTTCACACCAAGTGTTTCGGGGTATTAAAAACGCATTGTATGAATATAAAGATGGAAAACACATGAGTCATGAGTCTGATGTTGTTTTAGTCATGCACTGTGGATGCCTGTTATTCAGCGGTTATTGCTCTTAGGAACACGGTTAGGAATCTATAGATCTTGAGTTGCATGCATAGTCTTTTATCCCCTTATGAATGAGTCATACTTGGGACAAAACCTTATCACTGGCAATGCATGCACACTGCTGTTTGCTTATAGTATAAAAGGTGTTTAACAACCAAAGCAATTCAATATTAGGGAAATGCAGATAGATCTGCTTTTGTAAGCTCTGACCTACATTGTCAAAGTCACTGTTCGATCAGCTTGATTTTTTGTCATCTGTCTGTAGAAGTTTAACTATGATTTGACATGTTGTTTTTCATTGTTTTATCATTCTTTCACCAACAACACACTTTGCTTTTTAAATATCAGCTTTGCTTGAAACTAAAACCATTTCAGGGTCTTGCTGCCATGCAGTAGATGGCTCACAGACTACTTATCTGACCTGGTGTGTAACATATTGCAAGAAGAATCTAAATCCCAGCCATCCATTGCTTGTGTATTATCTTTCTGGTGCTACGCAGCTCAGTCTATCTGCTGTGTTCATTCAAATCATTTCTTTCACTGTCTCCATTGGCTAACAAACTTGAAAAGCCATGCTTGGGGGTTTCAAGGAATAATTGTTTACCATAGAGGATTATGTTAGAGGCTAAATTGCAGCTTTAGTCAGTAAACATGCTGCTCTGTGTGTTTATTGAAACACTGCCTCCTAGTGCTTTTACAGTTGCAGTGCAACCCATACAAGTCCACTACAATCCACTCTAAGCATATAATTATTCCAGTTACACCTAGCAGCTAGTTCCACAGACCCCAATTAGCACTAGTCTTGATTACCTTAGCTAAGGTAACATTAGGTAGTCCGAGCCTAATGCTGTTAAGGATCTGTGAGACCCATGTTTTATCCAGTGAAATAAATATTAGAATTACACTTGATGAAACAGACTTGAAATATGCTGATCAAGGGTAAAGCCTGCAATTATTTTTATTTGTTTTCATAAGAAAATAAAACTGCTGTTACAAAACTAGAGATGTTTATTATAATATTTTTAAAAACATTTCCACTGGAGCAAAAGCCCTATAAGTCCAGTTTGATTTTCAGAGACATATTTCATTTCTATTTTACAACCTACAACAGTGTGGTTAAATAATGATGCTTGCTAAATTATTACTTTATCGTGAGCCATCTTCGCTGAGCTTTTACATTTTTTATTGTGCAGAGATCGAGTGTAAACTACATACCTGTGTGAAGGCTTGAACATTTTAATTCATCCTTGTAACTGTCGTACCAATAATAGGGGGATAA
Source organism: Polyodon spathula (assembly GCF_017654505.1). NCBI lineage: Eukaryota > Metazoa > Chordata > Actinopteri > Acipenseriformes > Polyodontidae > Polyodon > Polyodon spathula. Next base: position 2,829,585 of record NC_054550.1, on the reverse strand, counting down.
TAGAGGCTGCCAATTAAAATTAATTTGATTGTTTTGACAGTCTTGTTCTTGTCAGGAGCTACATGTGCTAGAGATGCCCAAAGTTTCACGGTTACCATGGCAGCAACAACCTAATTATCTCTCCTGTTTTCTTTGGATATCCCAATTTCCATTTTCACAATTACCTGCAATTATACAAAAACATCCAGCCGCCTCCGAAACTTAAAAAAAAAAAAAAAAAAAACACAATCAAAAAAAGTAATAAAATACACAAATCCTTGATTATCACAGCTCTACAGCAGTCACAGTTCAGCTGTAGAAAGCTATTGGGCTGTCATACTGTATAAAATGCATACTTTGGAGAATAATGATTAGTTCGCTTCATCTACTTCATGATAACATTGACATTCAAATCTCTCTTTTTTTTTTGCTGTGACGTGTGAGCTTTTAACCTTAATGTGATACATAATGCTACTTAGTGGTAAGTGGTAACACTATTGAATTGAACGAATGTCGTGATTACATATGGTTTGGGAGAAATAAGTATACAGATTATACAACAGGAGCAAACAAATGCATTGTAAGGCAGTGTAATATGAATTACTGGACCATCTGCACTAAACTGGAAGATTGTTTTAAGGAATGTGTCGTTAATGACTGTTCTTCTAAAGCCTGTTTTGAATAATTAAATCAGGTTTGTGATTCATGAAACCTTTTTTCCAGAGGGTGTATTAATTATTCACATTCAAAGCTTTGTTTAACCTAAGAGATTATTTAACTAAATAAAAAAATAAAAACCTTTAAAAAAACATTCCCTGAAACTGTTTTGTGAACAGAAGCACAGTTACACAGTATGGTATGCTGATTATTAGCATGTACTTTGTACTGTATAAATCAGATTACATAACTAGCACATTCTCATCGCTTTATTGCCAAGATGTCCTGTAAACTGAAGCTTTTTCCATCCATCAGAAGTTATTTTTATCTAAGGGTTATCAGAGCTGCCTCAAGGCACAGGTTGGTTGGGAGACTCCCCAGGTCTGGGCAGAGAAGAATGGTAATCAGTGAGGGTACAGTTTACTCCCAAATCTCCTGTCCCTGTCCTTGTCCCTGTCTCTGTTTCTGTCCCTGTCCCTCCCTGTCCCTCCCTGTCCCTGTCCCTGTCCTTGTCTCTGTTTCTGTTTCTGTCCCTGTCTCTGTTTCTGACTCTGTCCCTGTCTCTGTCTCTGTCCCTGTCCCTGTTTATGTCCCTGTCCCAGTCCATCTCACTGCACTGTTGCAGCTTGACTACCTCTGCTAGAACTTTTATCACACACTTTTTTTTTTTTCTCCTGATTGCTGAAGCACGATGCCACTGCCCTGCGGAGGAATGCAATACGTTTTTCTGACATGTGGATTTAGGTCTCCATTAATAAAAAATTAAAATAAAAAAAAGTTTACTGTGTAATTTAAGCAAATGTAGAAGTGACAGAAAACCACACTAGCAATGTTAAATCTAGCAAGTTTTATTTTTCCACAATGCATAATGGTGTAAACAATAATTGGTAGTGCCAAAAGATTTGGTAATATTGAACATCCATTACCCAGGACCGTACTGATGGTAGGGGATGTTCCAAAAGTACCTGCCTGCCATTGACCATCACCAAAACGTAAAAGTAAAATAAAAATAAACATTTTGTTTTGTTACAGTCAGGCCATTTAAAATGTTTCCTACAATACAATTGCAATGGAATCTGGCAGTTAATCTTGCTTCCCCTTTTTTACCATGCATTACCACCCCAGTAATTCACTGCCTGTACTTTACCGTTCATCCCTGGTTTGATGCCCTTGCTCTGTTTAGCTGAAGTAAGATACAAGACCCTGTTTGGTGCATTAGTGCAGTGAGATGATAGAGGCAACTTAGAGTACTGAAAAGAATAAGTAGAGAAAATCAGATCAGACGAGGACAGCCCCAAGACTAGGCCAGCTATTGCTTGGATTTTGACAGCTGTCACCTGTGGAAATTGTACAACCGCATCTTGAATTGTAACCCTGTTAAACAAATGTTTCAACTGAAGAACAATAGCTGCGACCCAGAATAATTCCCACTCAAAGGACCTGAAAAATGAATCCCAGTAGATACTATACTTAATCCAACATAAGTAGGGCTATTTTTTAAATTCCAGGCAGTGTTTCTCAAGTGGTTCCATATTTGAGTGCTTTGTACTGTGTGTTTCTCTTCTCCTACATTTGAACTTGAAATGCTCATTTGAAATATGATTTGCATGTATAAGCCATGCCTGTTGCGTTTAAAGATAGCTGATAATGTTCCCCTTCCCTCTGTCTCAGAGGACGTCATTCATCATTATACGAAATCATTTGGGTTTAACGTACATGGCATCAGCAAGGTGCTATTTCCATTTTACCCTACTCCCACGCACCCCAAAGAGAGGCTTGGGTTGCAGGTGAGTGTGCAGTCATATCTGCGGCTGGATACGTCCCAACATCTTCCAATCTATCTGAAAGAATGAACATTTTCAGCAAGCAACCATTTTCCTCTGTGTAAATTACGCCAAATGTATTTTTATTCAAGTCTTTAAAAAATGTTCCATTTACCCAAAGACAGAACATACTGTCCCACGATCCTGTTCAGTTTTACTAAATGTAACTTAATTGATAGCATATTTAATGTATTCTCCTGTGGTTTAGCCCTGAGAGCATTGTACTTTATAGGAGACCAGGTACTTTGTTTAGCTGTAGGGACACAAACTATTGTCTACAGACTCACAGCCCTACTTTCAGCTATACAATACTGATAAAATACAGTTAATTTCTCTCTACATACGAATTTTAAATCTAAAATGAATGTGAATGTTTCTTAACAGTCAGGGGTTGATAGCAACAGGACCGCAAACCGTAGCATGCAAACTAGTGCCCACCATGAGGGGTGAATCATACGCTCTCAGGCCTGCTTTGAATTCACTGCAATTAATAATGACCCAAATACAGGCTGCTTGTTTATCAAAGATAGCCTTAGATGAATAGTTCAAATACAAATCATTTGCAAATGATGAAACCTAAGTAATAGGTTTCATCTTCATAACAACACTGACGTATTGTGTATCGCCTACGCTCTATGGGCCTCCTGTTGCTATGCTCAAAAACTGTGGAACTCTACTCCGTTAAGAGATCAGGGATTCAGCAACTTTGAGTGTTTTTAAATCTAGCTTGAAAAAAGTATTTTTTTTAGAAATGCATGTTTATGGTTCCTTTTCCTTGTTTCTGTTGTTATTTCTACTATTGTTTTTGTTGAATTTATTTTTGTTCTGTGAAGCGCTCTGAGACGATTGCTTTTAAGGGTGCTAGCTATATAATTATATATTATTATTATTATTATTATTATATAACATAAAGCCATACAAAGGACATTGCAGTATCCCCAAATAAGCCAGAGCTTTTAATCTTGTCTCATCAGAATCAGTAATGGCAGTGCATCAGTAATGGCGTGTTACACTGTTCTCAAACCGATTGCCGCACACTCCCTAGGAGAGTGCCTTAACCTCTGCGCAAAAGTGCCAGTTCAGTTTTCATGAGCAGATATTGAGAACCTTATCTCACACCACAGAGATCAGAATCTGCACAAAACACAACACTGCTTGTTACATCAGCTCCTATCACTACTGATTTCAGTTAGGCAATCCTTACCCAGCCATGTCCCCAGTGGAAAATCATATCTACTGGTGTAATCATCTCCATCCAGCTGTAGCCCACACCTTATGTGCTGACACTGAGGTCTCCTTGAGGAAGCATTAGCTCACTGCTCCAGATACCCCCTGCTGGGTATGCACACTACTATGCCGTCACGGCCAGCTAGTTATTTTGACAAGCTGCTATCAGCTGTCAAGAGATCAGGAATCCAGGAAGCAACACAAGTGAATTAGCAAAATATTCTTTGAAACTGTGCAATATTGGCTCGATAATGAAAAGGATCAGATTTAATTAGGGCTGGACACAGTGTTTGCAAATATCAGGAACTTTTTCTTTTCATGTAACTAATTTGTTCATTGCAATGTGTGTGCTTTTGCTCCTTCTTGGCAGTGTGCTGAGTAAATAAATATCAATGGGAGGCTGTATCTCCTCAATCCCATTTCGCCTTTCTGAGTGTTCAATTCATCTATACATCATCACAGTCTAGAATGGAACTAACGATGTATACATTTTCTGTAAATATAGTATCATATCCAATAGAAACAAATGGATTAATTGTGTTTCAATCTGGCACAAAACAAAAAAACACCATCTACTGCCATGCATACTGTATAGTCACTCCTGAAGTGGGCACCTCTATTGTATATTGGAATTTAACTGTCAAGTTCTGTTTGTCCCCTTGTCATCACTCTTAATTGATAATTGTTTATTGGCAAGGGTAGCATCCATTCTAATTGTCTTAGAGGCCAATCTTTTAGTATACATGCCCCTAATTAACCCTTGCAGGGCCTTGTAGTTCATATTAAAACTGCATGATTTAGGGATGCTCTGAAAGGCATTGAAAGTGTTTAAATCTTTAAATCTCTGGGAGATTATGCAACAATGAATAAATAAATACCCAATAGTCATCACAAATACTGGTACTCCCCTAAATATTAGTGAGGATAATAAGGATCGATGATAAGTTAATGCAGTAATAAGTTTGTCAGTGGGTTCAGATGTAGTAAGTTAATACATGTGACATTTTTGTGACATTTGTGCAGGAAATGGAATGCCCTGTTCCTTTTCTGATTCCCTCTGGCTGTAATCTATCCACTCGAATTCAACACCCTGACAGTTATCTTGTGTGGACCTCTGTAGTTTTGTATTATTAACAAAGAAGCAAACAAAAAACGAGCATTGATTAATTGCAGAAGTGGCTGATCAGCTTTCCAGACTGTTTGCATCTTACGTGTTGCTAGTGTAGAGGTTTTGGGCTGCCTTATGTCGAGCAGGAATTATGTGCTGCTTCCTTTACGGAAAATACAGAGCTAAGAAAGGTCAACCAGAGGGAGGAGGGATGAGGAGAGGCAGCAGGTCTACTTTTAGAGAGCCAGCTTATAAAACATCAACAAACGCAATAAAGGGCTTGGCAGACAGTAGGCAAGAGGCACACAGCACTGAGCTCACACACAAACTGGCATCAGTTCACACATCTGTCATTCTCTCCAGCAAAGAATCAGTGGGTAGAATTCACAGTGTTCCCATGTGCTCTGGCTGACAGAGGACTCAATGGTACAGCACCCAGCTGGGTCAATCCGTTCAGTTTCCTGAACCCCTAAATCTATATTAGAGAATGAACTCATCTTTCATCTTTCACAATGCCACCTGTGCTGGCTGATTAAACAAACCATATGAGTGCCCATGTTAAAAAATACACTGTGATTTAACCTGCAGTTGAATGGATGTAAACATTGGGAGTATTTGCAGTTTAAATGTACAACGCTGTACTGCAGCTTCACACATTACATGACATACTGCTGAAATACTGCACTGCCTTAGTACAATGCATGTGCTCTGTAGCCTGGTAGATACGTTTACCGAGGTATACGAAGGTAAAAGCACAGTAACTTGTAGTAAAGTACAGTAAAAACACAGAGATGGAATATAAAACGACATGGACAGCCACATATCAACTTACTTAGGGGTATGATAAAGCATTGTCATTTTTGAAAATATGATTTAACTGCAGTGATATTGTAGATAAAATAAAATCTTGTTTTTTTTTTTTTTTTTTTTGTTATACCCTTTTGCTAGGATACTAAACTGTAGTATTCTAGATCGTGAAATTATCGTGTTTGGAATACAGTATTTGTTATAAGGCCCTCGGTGGAGTGGTTTTCAAAACGTAAACTTGACCCACGTAGTCAAACAGATTTGCATTCCAGAGTTTACACTTGATGTTCACCTTTGTGAAACTCTGAGCAATGTTTCCACAGCCATGGCAGCGGTAGCTGTTTTGCCAGTTCCACCCCCGATAGAGAACTATCCAGACAGACACACCCACGTGGTTAAACAGCAGCTGTATCCCTCCCTATCCAGTCTTGCTGTTTGGTCAGTCTGGGTGTAGGTGCGCGTCCGCACACAACGCGAGTCAATGCACTTTCCATTCTAATACAGCAGCTTTCTCAGCGCCGTGAAGTATAAAAACACGTTTTTTTTTTTTTTTTTTACCTATCGATAATTCTTTACGCTTTTTGTTTCTTCCGGAAAAACAAGCAAACAAACGGTATTTAATTAAAACAGAGTTTTACAACCTTTTGAGGCTGGCTAGAGAATGCGCTCATGTTATTGTGCACCCGTGTTCTTATTTATTAATTTATTTATTTTTTAAAACGCTGCATGATTTAATCGTTTCTTGCTCCGACATAACTCAGAAAACCATTAGAGGAACATCCCGGAGTCACCTGATTATACTTTAAACGAACACACCCTAATATTGCAATGAATTTATAGAAGCGGTGACATTAGAAAAGACACGCTCCTGGCTGATATACGTGCTTTACTTAATAATCTACCGGAGCACCGCTGCTTTTTGACCAAGATTTGCGGCTATTCGGATGTCAGGTATTTCTTGTTTTATCATTTTATCTGCTAACTTTCTCATGCACTAGTTTAACTGCAAAGCAAGCCACGGAAGAAAGCAAGCATCATACTCGATTAGATATTTTTTCTAATAATATATTTTAAACAAGTTAACGGCTACGCTAATATCACTTCTCCATGGCTGAAGCAGCGGGCTGCCTTGGAGACAACGCTGCCGGCGGTGCCCAAACCTCGCCGCCGGACAGCGTGACTATGATGGAGCCGCCGAATTTAGCAGACTTGGCGGAAGAAGAGGACGTCTTTCTGCCAGAGGGGGGTCGAGTTGGGCTCACACTGGGGTCCGACAAGTGTTCAGGGAATGGGGCGATGAAAGTTGACCAGGGGACGGAGGAAGACCGAGAGAAGCAGATGGAGAACCAGTTTCTTCATTTAGCTATCAGGAAGCAGGTGTCGTACAGGTAGGACGCGGGGTTATTTATTTTGAATGCAGGGAAACATAAGCAAATTGAATGGTGCGTATATTGCGTTAGCATAGTGTGTGTTTTTGCTAACCAAGATGTGCAAGGTGAAGCAAATATATTCCAGGGTCACTTGATCAATATCTGATTTCAATTATTCTAGCCATATTGCCTGAACAATTGCTTGCGGTCATTAGGACATTTTTTTTAGTTACTAAATATACGAGAATGATAGTATTTATTTTGTTTAGGTTAAATTGTATTGTATTTCCTAAAATGTGTTATATTGATATTTTGGTTTAGCTCATTCAACGTCCGTGCAAAACGAGACAATTACAAATACAGCGGTATGTTAACTAAAAAAATACCCATTCAAGTATTTGCCTAAGTACGGAAGGGCGTAAAGCTGTTCAAGATTTGGGTCCTTTTAAGATATTGGCAACATGTGAAATTAAATAAAACGTATTTTTATTTTTTTAAATATTATAACAAAATGTAACAGGTATTTTTAAACCTGTTAAATTTGCAAATATGATCGTAGGCGAAACAGGGTTGAATGAACTAAAAAGCAAATAATTCTGCTTTCGCAGATAACGGGATGTTTATTCCAGTGTTAAATGAAATTCATTCATATTTTGTGAAGAGAGAAAAAAAAAAAAACCTTCGTTTTTTCAAAACCAAAAACTAGCTGAGATGTAATTCCAGATCTAACAAGCGCTCTCGATTTGTTTGTTTCTCCACAGAATTTTTTATTGAAAAATATGGCCCTACTTTTCTTCAGGCTGCTAACCTAATATTTATCACAATAGGGGGTGCATTTTTTTTTTTTAACAAACTTTTTGTCCAAGGGACAAAATTCTAGAAAAATCTACTTGCTCCCCTCCCCATTGCACCAAACACACACAAAAAAGTAGAATGTAACTTGTAGGATTTGGGTTGTATTTAACAGTGAACACAATCAATTAATTAGTGATTAACAGGGGCTGTTCCAGCCTTGCAGCTTGACAGGTTCACTAAATTCTTCAAGATACACAAAAGGTTCCCTGTGACCCCACCCCACGTCAACACATGTATAACATACTTTAAGGACAAGTGTCTTTCAATGCAGTCTGGAACACATTTGCTAGTAAATTTAAGTAACATACTGTAGAGTACAACTATAACAATCGTTACAATAGCCTGTTTTTTCCACTCTTTCTCTGTTAGCTGAATTCAACTCTTGATGTGCAGGTGTTTTAGTTTGTTGCATCACAGACACAAAGTCATTGCCAACTATTACTGCTGCTTTGTGGAATTTTGATTTTTCTTGCCGTTCTTTCAGTTTTGTAACTGCTGAACCCCAGATTTAAAGGACGTGTGTGTAACATGCAAGTTTCACTGCATTTTGTACTGTTTTTCTATCAAAATGCGCACAGTATTAACAGAAGGCTACCTCAAATTCTGCAAAGCCTAAACATGTTTTTTATTTTGTTTATTTCTGTGATTTACTTATTTAACAGTATACAACATTTTCCAGCTATTTTCCCTCCTCTAACATCTTGTCCCATGATGGCTAACTGGAACACTGCTGCAGCAGGGTGATCCTGGTTTCATACCACGATGGCTTTTTATTTTTGAGGGCAACATTCTTTCCCTGCACTGCTCTCACTGAAAAATAAACACACACATGAATTAATACATAAATACATTTACAGTTTTATTTTAAAATAATAATAAAATATTGTACAGAATCTCACATGTAAGCATTTAATTTCTATCATTATAAACATATTTGATAATCTTCATGTTTTAATAGTTACACAAATTGATGGACTGTGCATGTCCAATAAATAACTAATAACTTGCGTTCAAATCTAGTTTTTAAAAAAAAAAAAACTAACTTTTTTTTAAATATAGCGTTTAAATCTAAAAAAATGTAAATATGTAAAAAGCATACTAGGTTAACAAAACTAAAATCAAAATCACGACTAGCCAATCAGCAGTGACATAGATGGGATGTAAACACTTTTTTAAATGTTTGTGTGCAGGTGCGAGACTTCTGAAAATCAGTTTTCAGAAACTTGTGTGGCTCTCCAGAAATATACCCGGAGTGTCTTTCTAGCAACAGAACGAACACAGGACAAATAAATAAATAAATAAAAACTACATGTCCGACGGGCAAAGTATAAGAGCAAATCTTGCTGTCCCTCACACAAATACTGTTCCGGGCATCACGTGATACGAATTGCACACTCCTGTGCACTATCGATCTCTATAATGTAAAGGTGCAATAAAACCTGGCTAATATAATATTGATAACATGTAACATTTGTATGACTTGAGTCTGTTTTCCAGTAATCTTATCAGGAAAGGCATGTGTCTCCCTCCGACTCGAGTAGGCTGGACTGTACACCATTTTCTCCATGCTAAAAACCAGTTAAGAAAAGCAGCTCAGACTGTCATCTCTTGGCTGTATCTGTTCCTTTTTCAGCAGCTAACTGGTTTGCCTGTTCCTGGAAGATCGACAGTATTTACTATCTGGAGTGCACAGTATTTTTGTGACTTTTATTTTTAGCTGCAATCAGCTTCACTGTATTTATTTTTTTCACCTTCTCTGGATATTGCCCCACATTTTCATCTGAATAGAATGTATTTCCAGAAGTTCAAGTGCTGTACTGCAGTGCAGTACATTTTATCCCAACTGGAGAAGCACAGCTCAGCCAGTTGGATCACAATGTATGTAGTAACTATAATTAAATCTGATCACTGTAAAATCCCATTCATAGTGTCCCTTTATTGGTAAATGACTCTGTTACACGTTCGTAGAATGTGACGTTCCTGTGAAAGGGGATTAAACCAGTCATGAACTCTTAAAATTAGATGGCAGATTTGAGAGGATGGATTTGGTCTTGGCATTTGACCTCATGTTGTCTACAAATACTTATCTTCCTTCCACCAGCTGTAACATCAGCTGCCACTCCATTGCACACCACCAGGCTATAATAACACTCCCATGCATTTGCCTCCACTGTACTGTATCCCCCTGTGTAACTAATATTGTTTGCACATAATCACATCAAACATGTCAGGTTTTTTGCACTCGTATTGAAGATTATGCCTAGAAATGCTTCACTCTTGGCTAACTGGATTAGACAGTGAAACGCAGAGAACGGATGTACGAAAATTAACAAAAATAAATAAATACTAAGTTATGTAATAGAAATAAAAGTAAAATATGGAAATGGAAAGTTTATTAGGGGGAGCATTCAGAGGAGGAAAGGGCAAGAACCTGCTGACTAATCAAGCACAAAGACAGTCCTACCTTTCACAGCTGCACCATACTGTATACAGCAAGTGGTGAGAGTTGGGTCACATTTTCATTCAAACCCAACGACAATGACTGGGCAAATGGCACAGTTCTAAATTACAGTGCGAGGCGTTGCTAAGCAGGTGCGAAGCTTGGTCAAAGCCATTCTCTAATTTGGTATAGATGTAAACATGCTTTCTTTTTCCATTTGTTCTACCATATGTTATATAAACATGGTATACCGTGTGTCAGGAATATGACTATAAATAACCCACTTGTAATCAATCCATACGGCAGCCCAAACGTTCATGGAGTATCCTGAAGTTATCCATACAAATCACACCTTGGTGTTGGCATTCACAGAGCAGAATCAATCAGTCAATCAGTATTTATTTTGTATAGCGCCTTTCATAGTGGACCACCATCATAAAGCAGAATAGGAAGTGACAGCTTGCACTCCAGTGAGTTCAGGACTGTGTTGAGCACTGGGTTATAGCACACTCAGTTCATGGCTATCAGAAGCAGCCTAATGGTTTTGTGAGAGTGAATAGTGTCTAGAATGTAGCAGTCATGCTAGACACTATGTAGCAAATGTATTACTAAGTGCTACTGCTGCTCAGAAATACAGAATTAGTCAAATAAAGCAGTGCATGGAAGGACTGACAGTAGCATTAGCACAATGTTTCCTACAGCTGTATCCTAATCCACTTGGGCACTGGAAGACTGACATGTGGTGTATGCTTAAACACTGCTAATCAATAACTTGATTTTGCCTAGGTAGCAAGCAGAGTCGTTCGGTGCCGAGGGCGCTCACAGATTTGGTTCATTATGGGAGTTTAGTACAAACTCAGGGTGGTTCAAATCAAAATGGATGTGTTCGAAATGGTAGACTGAGGTTTGTCGGACAAGCAAACTGATCTTATTTAGCTAGTTTTACAGTCGTGCGAAAACATAAGGAACCAACTTGTTTTCTAATGACACTGAGAAGGCAATGAAACACGCAGAAAAATAGCCTTCCACTTACTTTTTTCAATCCTCAACATAGCAACAAGATGAATTCAGTTACAGGAGATCGAGACAAACATTCTGATATTTAGTAGAACGTGATTATATTGAACAGATTGAACAATGGACAACAGAAGTGTACAATATTTGGCTAGGCGAGACGATCATCTAATAGATATTATCAGGAGACCTGCAAATATATAAGCTTAAGAGCAGCAGTAGAGGTGGAGATGGAGGGATGTTGGCAAGAGCACCATTGTCTGACTGGAATACTGGGATAATATACTCAAAGGGAAGTGATGTAGCTATGGGGCTTAACAAGCATCATTTCTCATCAATACTGCTATCATGATGAATATGATTGTCAAGGCTTAAGCTCTAAAGTCTTTGCTTTGGTTAGTGCCACAGAAGAACAAAAACAAAATGATTTTCCAAAGTCCTGTTTGTCGCTATCAAGAAAAATGCAGATAGTAAACAAAGGTGGCAACAACAATCCTGTCTTGTAGAAGTGGATTTAAAGTGATGGTATGTTTAAGAACAAAATGAATTATTTTCTGTACAGAATGAATAATAATCTCTGAATTACTAATACAAATCTGCATGTTTTTTTTTATATCGCAGAATGTTCAAATACATTTTTGTCGTTATAAAAATCCTTTTTTTAAGAGCAAGAGTAATTACCCAGAACAATAAACAGGATAGAGAAAAAGGTTACGCCTTCATTATGGCCCGCAGACCAAGAAAAGGTTGACCAAGTGAATGTTAGGGGGCCTAATTTTGCATTGAGTGACTTTGTAAACTGTCCTCATGCAATTTGCCACATGCTGCTCAGCACAAAAGGCAAGCAGTGAGTTTTCTTTCCAAGCTAAGCACATTAGAACAGTTATTCACCTATGTCAGGGTGAACTCATATTGATGAAACATGTGCGAGGAAATCAGGAGTGTTGAAGGACCTAGGTGTCCCAGTGCTGTCAATTAGTCCTCTTTTATGCAATCTTTGAAAAATAAATTGCACATCTCTGTCTCAAACTAGGTCTTCAAATTAAGCTTTCTACAAGCTGCAAAATCACCACAGGGCAGACCAAATATAGTTCTGTCTGTGAAACCAACTTTTAAATCGGGCATTAAGCAATGTTACTATGAATGGTATGATAATGATGGCATTGTTAGTAAAATGTAAATCGATCTGATTAGATGGGGGTTTGTTTCACTGCAATATAAAATTGGCTAAGACTGTTTCAGTGCTATGCTTTTTACAGTACATGTTTGCATTCAACATTTCTGTATAGCATTCAGTAAGGGTCAACATATTAGCAAGATGAGAAGAAAGCAATAGAGACCGCTATCCTGTTTGCCTTGTCTTATTTCTACTGGTGGCTATTATTCTTTTGCCACTGACATTAATCCATCTTCAGTTGTATGTTTTTGTTCGCTGTGTTGGAAAACAGTTCTGTGGGCAAGGCTTCCGTGATTGCAGCCCTTGCCTCTTCCTAGAATTAATGAGATTATAGAGCATCTGTGAGCGCAAGCTGTTTTAATCGGCCAAACATGAACACAGATTTACCAGTGAGATAACAAACAGGAAATACGAAAAATGACAGCACATGGCCCATTTAACAGGAAGATAATCATATTAAAACCCTGGGGTCAGTGCGTTGCGTGGTTTGACAAGAGTTAACTGCACTATCAAGTGACTGTTCTTTGGCAGAACTCCACCTGTGCCAGCCCAATTAGAGCAGAGAATTCTTACCCCATCACAGGAGTTTGAATATTTGTATCTGGCTCTTACAAGACTATGTCCTTTTGCACACTGTGTCCCAATCTAATTAGCTCTCTAATGGAGGAAAATCAGTCTTGAAATTATTCTAATTAACCAGGAACCTATTATATTAACCCAGTTATCTACTTGGGTTCATGTTCCCCATCATCGTCACACTCAGTTTTCCAAAGCAGTAGGTTTAAAGCAAGGTTTTCAGTCAATACATGCATTTATTCATTTGTATTTTACATTAGTTTTTTAAGTGGGAGGGTTATCATATGACTGCAGGTACACTAGGATAGTTTGGGACAGGTGAGGCTTTTCAAGTCGCATAGATGTACACACACAGGTAGTACGTGTAAAGAAAGTGTTGACTGCACTTCCTGAACTGAGTTGGTGGTGCTCACCCTGAACATGGCTTGTGTAAATGTTTGACATTTCCTAATTCTTACCTCAGACCCCTGTGAAGTCCTGTCAGCACAGTAACCAAGTCTCTGTAACATTCAGACTATTCTAAGAATACTGTTTACTTGTTTTCTGGTTCAAGCAGCATGTTCATTTGGACTACAAGTCTGTTAATCCTGGTCTGCTGGCTGGAAGAGGTGTTGGAAATGCTAACAGGTGTCTGATAACAGTGAACTTTTAATTTCCTGCAAACTCCCTACTAAATAGATGACACCGTTCTCCTATTTACTGACTTCAGTTACTTCAATTAATTTTATCTCCAGGTTATACCACCTATATGCTGAAGCATATTAGTTGTTTAAACTGCTGTATATGAAGTGCAGAACACAATGTTAAACTGAAGGCTTGCTGCATTAAGGAATAATCCCAATAGTCGTTGATCTTCTACTCAGTAAATAGGAGGTCAGAATGATCTGGTGTGGCAGACAACTAGAAATATTTTTTTGTGAATGATTTCCATTACATGAGAGTCGATGTTGAACTTCATGCTGATTTGAACTCGCCTCTCGCCAAGATAAGCACCAACTAAGACGTAGCTTTACAGTAAACTAATGTGATCCATCTGCATCTCCATCCATTTGCGTTGTTTTCCATTTGACTTCATAATACAATCTGCACCTGCTGTATGGATAACATCAGTGGAAATTACGTGATCGGAGATCTTCTCTATACTGGATATCTCTGAATCTGTGGGGGTTAAGAGGCTGCCTTTGAATTGACAGGCCTGCCTGATCATTCTTGCAGCATTACATAGTCTTACTAGACATCCATATAGAGAAGCTTGGTATCTTGGTATTCTGAATTTACTGAAACTAGAACGTTGCCCCCTGGAGAAAATTAAAAGGTTAGACTTAATCGGTTATGAAGTGCTCTGCTTTTCAAATCATCCATTGTTAGTCAGCATGTGCAATGAAACATTGCATGTAACTTGGCAGGTAAAGCTATAGGATATTTAGTTTTCAATATACAGCAATACATGCAAATGTGTGTGTGTATACACTGTACATGTTAACCTCTATTAAAGGTCAATATCCATAGGACTGCTGTGTGCAGTGAGTAATCCTTCTAGATATATTTACTAGATATTTTGGTTGATTTGTGTTTTTTATTATTTATTTCTTGTTGTCCGCTGTGGTGTCGTAAGCCTCATGGCCGGTCGTCATTTGTAAATAAGAATTTGTTCTCAGTTGACTAGTTAAATAAAGGGTTTGATTGATTTACTAGATGTATTCACTTGGATATGTAGACCCTTTGACTACAAAGACCACTTCTGGATGCTTCTTTGAACGATCAGTACAATTCATTATAATGTTACCCATACGTTATCTTTATTTCCCAATATTCAAACCCTAAGTTCTCTTTCTCCATTCTGGATCAGGCTTTGAGCTTCTGTAACTGCTTCACATATAAATGTTATGTCTTGTCGCTGACCTAACAAAGTTCAGCCAGCACTGATAATTACAGGAACAGTGGCAGAAGCATGGAAACAGTACTTCATCTTCTACAATCCATTGCTGGCATTCAGACTCCAGGCTGGTAATTGGAAGGGCTGCTCTCTAAAGCAAATGCCTTCTACTGAGCATTGTAAGACACTCTGAACATGGCAAACCTGCTCTGACCTGGAGCAGATGTAATTTCTTGTGTGAAACAAGGAATCTGTAATTACTTCTCCTAGGCTTTCAGTTACCACAAAGAGCCTGGTTCTAATGAGACAAGGACGGACTGAATATAGCCTTTTCTGTTAAGTCCTTCCTTGTATCCGTAATGGCCATTCATGACCTAGAGGACTCTGCAAGCCTCAATAATATTGTTCTGAAGTAGTCTTCAGAGAGCTCCCAAATGACTTGTTGCAATATTTTTTTCCATTGTGATTTTTTGCTAATGATCGTGTGTACCTCTTGTGTGAGTGTTTTATTCTGCCTTTGATCTGATGTCTTTCATTTTGGTGGAACAAATGAGGTACTCGTTCTGCGCTGCCGGTATTGATTGTGGAAAATTCAGAATTGGTGTTTCGTCACGGGCCCTCAGTCTGAAGGTACCTGAACACCACTAAAAAAATAGATTTTTTTTTAACAAGAATTATTATACAAATTCACATTTTGTTTGTATACTGAACTTCTAGTAACACATATAATAGGTAAGGTGTTTATCTCATTTCTGCAAGTATTTCCACAAAGTGTCTTTCTCCTTGTCAGAATGCTTTACATTGCGTGTCTGAGTGTGTCAGTGGCTTTGTTTGTGTCTGTGTCCACGTTCGTAGTCGATGCACTGTTGCCGTCATCTTCGTCTGCATTTTTTGCCGCCTTAAAGAAGACATTTGTAATAGAAGTTCCTAATGCTCTTTTTCATTGCATCCAGAGGACTACTGACTGAATCAGACAGTTGTGTGGCGGATGCGAGTCATGTAACTTAGCTTGCCTATCATGGGAGTTCTGGCTCAACAACACCACTGCTGAATATAGAAAGTAGTCCTGGGAGAGCTTGACTACACCACTGCTGAATATAGAAAGTAGTCCTGGAAGAGCTTGACTACACCACTGCTGAATATAGAAAGTAGTCCTGGAAGAGCTTGACTACACCACTGCTGAATATAGAAAGTAGTCCTGGAAGAGCTTGACTACACCACTGCTGATGAACGGTTTTGGCGCACCTTCTTAATGCTGCAAAATGATTGCACATCATGCATATTTGTTTGCTTTGTCTGTTGGCATCAGTATTGGAAGTCAACATACTGTTTTTTCTTGTGAAATATCCTGTGACCCTGAGAATAAATTCTGTTGAAGAAATATACTACAGGTTTGAAAAGAAAAACTGACGATGACCATTGTCATGGCACCTGAACTATAGCAGCTATGTAATATTGTGTCTTCAAACGAAGGGTGTACAAGCTATAGTGAGCCTTCGAAAACAATGAATGAAAGCCACTCTTAGCCCCAAGTATAGCAAGCTGCATTCAATTCTAATTATTTCCACTATGACTTCAAATTGTTTTTTTTGTACAAGTACGGGAGGACATTTCTACCAGCTAGAAGGAGGTAGAATTGCAGCCATTGCAAGCAGTATGGTTATTGGAGTCATGAGATGATAGCGCCTGAATACAAACACTAAAAGGAACATTTTTCCATGGCTCTTTTTAAAATGTAGTTTCTAATTGGCTGCACGGTTGTTGTTTTCTGAGCACAGAGGCTATCCCAGCCCATACTGTCTCCATGCCACTGGGTTCTACGACCATCGTGGCATTGCATTCATCTAAAGAGTTGCAAATCCGACATGATAACGTGACTTATATGCTGCATGAAGGCACTAAAGCATGAGGTCATATATTTACTTTAACTGCAGAGACTGCCTTTAGAAGATCAACCTAACTGTGGGAGGTTAGGGTGTCTGATTCAATCTGTAGTCCCCGTTTTGCATTGAAAAGAGCAGTAGGAACTTCTGTTACAATCTACTTGAAGGAACAGTGCATCAACTACGACTTGTAGAAATTAGATACATGCATTACTTGTTGTACTGGATGTGTTACTAGAAGTTCAGCATGCAAATAAAATGTGTATTTGCATAATAATTGTTGTTTAAGAAAATCTATGTATTAGTGGCGTTCTGGTACCTTCAGATTTAGAACTACACCACCCCAGCACAACTCCAGTCCTATTGCTAAACAGCCTACATGACTGGAAGATTCAGGTCAGGACTTATCAAAAACAAGGATCTGTGCGCAGCTGGCAGAGGAAAAGGGTTTCGTTCAGCACCGTCTACCTGTAGAGCAAGAACAGTCAGTTCTCCTGTATATCTTGCAGAGGCAGCATGTGTATTACAGTAGGCTGTGTGGCAAAGCCTGTTCCAACCTGTCAATGTATTTTACACATACAGCTCTTCAAGATTGGTTATGCTAATAAACCCACAAAACATCTGTTTTACATTGAGCTAAGTGATGTCAAGGTGGTTATTAGAGGCACACAAGGGGGCTCTGTGGATGCCTGCTCAAAGCCGGAAAGCAAAATAAAAACATATGCACCTGTTTCAGTTTTTTTCCTACAGTACTGTGATAGTGTCATAACCACAGAGAATGAGTGTAAGACATTGAAGTTCTTTTATAAAGCCTGCTGGTTTTCCTGTTCAAGTAAAAAGACACACAAAGGCTGGTATGTGAAGCTACTAACACCCTGTTCTTAAACAAAACATGGACTGGCTCAAAATGCTGTGCAGGGGGAGCCCTACTATATTTCCAGCCTTGCAGCCCTGCAGTTGCCAAGCACCACAGAGCCAATAGCAGCACGTTAATGACGCTTCTGTGATCAAGAGCTCTTGTGTACACATCCAGTTTTAGACCTCTTTTTAAATAAAAGGATCTTTGGTAAGTAATACAAGCGAGATTTCTGATGCTTTGGTAGTTGCTTTAATTTGACTCCACGGCTCGGTATCGTCCAGCTCATGTTTTCCTCGATAAAGCAACCGATAAGAGGGGTGATTATTTATATGTGCCGTTTGTTCCTATTCAGCAGGGCGATTAAAAATAAATGTCATGCACACAACAGGTCTCATTTGTAATGTAAATAACAGGAGAATATTCAGAGTGTCAGCCCTGAATGGACATGTAAATAAAGCTGAATAATCAGCTATACCAGGAAGGCAGTGGCTGACAGTATTCCAGTTGCTGCTACTGCTGTTATTTGGCAACACTGCAGTTTACATTATTGGTTTTCTAGAACTGTATTGTTGGGTACTGTATGTGTCTCGGTTTTCATTTAAAAATGGGCAAACCAAAGCTTTAAAATCATTCTCTTGCAGAATTCGTGCAAGCAACAATATTTTTGGTCTCCTTTTTGTTTCTGTTTGCTTTATTTTTCTTTTATCTAAATATTTTTTTAAATACAGCAGTGTGATTAAACATTGCTTTCACTCTGAGCTGCGATTCACTCCAGTAGTCTTACTATAGTAAAGGTGAATCTGTACTGTAGCATTGTATTTGAAAACATCTACATATAAGCACTAAATCTATGGTTTAATAACCCTGTTTTACTGACAACGATAAAAGCAGGCTGTTTTAATACAGCTGTTAACCTTGCTTTAATTTGAAATCGCAGCATGGATATCTAAGTCACTTTACTTTTGGTTTAACTGGGATTTTTCTCAATAGCAATTAATATGATTCTACTAATATTCAAGCCCTTGTAATTGCTTTATTAATTAAGGAAAGTCAAATCTGAAAGTCATGGCAATCAAAATGATCCAACATCTACCTTGATTGGGAAAAAAAATGCCTTGTACGCACTCATCTGATAAATATTTAAACATTGCAAGATTTTAGAGGCATGTTTATTTTCTTTTTTTTCCCCCTAAGAACACCCGATTTTATGGCATTGATATTAAATGACATGATTTAGTTTTATGTTGTTGTCTTTCTCCAGCTATGCAATCTTAAACTGCATCTACTAAATATACTTGAATCTGTGTTAATCCCAAAATGGCATTCAGATATATTCAGGATTTCAGTGATAGGTTTTTTTTTTTTTTTTCCTTTTTAACTCCACATTTTAAAAGAAAAGTGGAGAGATTTTAAAATGTTCTAAATTAGAACACTGACACAGTCCCAGCTATTAATCTGCTATTAAATTGTAATAAACAGACAGGAATCTGAGGTCAGTAATGAGGCATTTCATTTCCTCATGAATGTTCACTTATTGGTGATTTGTAAATAAACTACATCTGTTCCATGTTAACCAAGGGCTTCTGTTAGCAGCGCTGAGTTTGCCTTGTAAAAACAGTGCCCTGTGTGCTGATGCTTTGACTAAAACTGCAAAGACATGGCATTATAGAACATGAAAACAATAGCAACCTGACAAGGCTGATTACCCCGATGTACGCTCAAATTGCTCTTGCAATAACCAGTGGGTAGGTGTTTCCTGTGTCTTTGGAGAATGCTTTGCTATAACAAGAACTCTACAGAATAAGAACAAGTGTGTATTTACATTGTTATAAATGTGTAATTTCCAGTGGTTCCCGTAATGGCTGTACACTGAAATGTCCTTGTGAAAAATATTCTGTTACCTGATGTCATTGCATGGCACAGCCCATTGCCATATACATTACACACTTATTCCACTAGTAGTTTCCATGGATCCCTTTGGTACTGTACTTTATTTTTGCCGTATGGTTATGTATGCCCCGTATCCATAGTTCTCGCTGCATCATCCATCCACATGAAAGCTATACAAGCTGTTTGTGTGCTGTGCACACAGTGACTCAGGTCCCGTGCAGAACGAAAGGTCAATGCGGACACAGGCTGTGTGTGCTTCATCTTAGAAAAGATCTTGATTCTGTAGAGTTGTCGTATTCTAGCTTAGTACAGACCTTGAAAATAGCTTTGTTATACATTCTAAAGATATTTTTCTTTTTTCTTTTTTTTCATTTTTAACCAAACATGACCAATATGTAGTTCGCAAATTACAAGCTTCCAAAGAAATATTGTAACACTGAAATATGGAAACTTTGAAAGATCAGAATATCCGAACGTCCATAGAAGGAAACAAATCGAGCGTTGAGCACTGCAAACGCAACATATTGGCATACTGCAGTTCTGCATACTGTAGTAGCCAAAACCTCAATTTACTGCATAACAAGACAGAAAAACCACAGCAGATCTAAACCCTAAGGGTGGAGTCATCACATTGCTGGTATTGACCTAGTGTATGTCCACATGGAAAGAAATCGAACAGTTAATGACCCTACAGTAATCGAGCAGCACAGAACACAACACAGTAATGAACTGAAGCTTTTAAATCAAGCAGTGCAGAACACAGTTTATAGTACATGTCATTAATTCAAATGTAGTTGTGCTGACAGTTTTACTTTTTTTTTTTTTTTTTTAATTCAGCATGAAACATGACCTTCAAAGTGTGTAATATTGATTTTAGCCCCAAATCTCTCTTGCTTTTAATGCCTACATTCTTTTAATATCATTGAGATGTTTTAAGGGGGGGGTTTGCTTTGAAATAAATACGTTAAGACTGTTCGTGCCACGAGGGTAATAAATAATATTTTGGATTGTAATTTTTTTTAAAAAGTGGCAGTAAGGTTAGGGATTGGTAAATAATTGCCCTGGAGCTGGGAGGTTATTTTTGACTAAGTTTGACATGTATACCAGTCGGCTACTTAGTTGGCGAAGGCTGTCTTTCGTAAGCATGGTCATGCAGCCCATACCTTTATGCAGAGACACTCATGCTCTGCATCTCTGTGTTCACAGAGTTCGCTTTAAGGGGTTTCAGCTAACACACAGTACACCCATATAGCTTCATTGAAGTGTACAGCTCTGGTCATGTTTTGCCTAAGATTATGTCTTTTATTTAACATGTAGTCAAAGAAACTACAAAACGAAGTCACACAAGTTTACCGGAATAACCAGCACAGGTATTTCATGATTTCGAAATGTCACATTTTTCAGTTCGTCGGTTTTTAGTTAAGTATGTGGAAAACTTCTAAGCGGTATGTAATTCAGTATGTTGGCGTACACATTAACAGGTTTCATTAGTTAATTCTATAGGGTGATGCAACACTTGTTGAGTACCTGGCCCTTTATTGAACTTAGAAGGGCTACTAATAGAGTGGAGATCACTGGCAGGCTTGTTGTAATGAATCATCTGAAGCTGGAACAGGTGCCCGTCTAGTCTGCAGGCAGATGGACAGGCACTTCACCGGGTCCTTCATGTTTGACTGGGAAAAACCAACCACTTTCCCCTCTGCCACACACATGAGATGCTTCCTAATTAAGTTTGCTGTGGATCTTAGCTGACATTTGGTCATCCATATCATCTAAGTTCATAAAGCTTGTAGTAGGGAAAACAACTTCATTTCATTGGCAATACAGAAATAAGGTTCCTATTGCATAGTGGTTTGATCCATACCTGGTTTTACTAAGAATTTAGCAATACACACCTGAGCTTGTTACCAATACTCTGGCTGATCAAGCTTGTGTTAAAACCTGGAATGGGTGACACTGCTATGCAGTCTTATTTTCATCCCTGTAAAGGATTTCACAGCTAGTTTAGAAAGTACAGCACAGAGCAACCTGAAATAACTTCACTTCTATGACGTTCAAGTCTAAATTAGCTTCTGATCTGTTCATCAGAAGAGCTCCACGCCTCTGTTGCATTGTAGTTTGGGCTAATGGAAATTCATCTTGTGCTTTTGTCCCCTCTTGTGGAAAAGGTATCAATCAATCATAGGTCGAAAGCTTTTTAAGAAATAAAAATGCAGCAGTGCAACATACTTTCTAATTCGGAAGGGAAGCTGTTAATCTCATGGATGTTGGAATTGATAAAAATGTCAATTATATTTGGCACAATGACAGATACAGTAGCCTTGTGTGCGGAAAGAACAATGTGAACTGTAACATGCCTTGTAACCTCATAGGTCCCACAAACACACTCAAGACAGAATATCCTTGTTTATGGAGTACCACGATCCTTTGAAAACCATTATTAAATGACTGTTTATCTATTTGTGAGTTGGTTGAAAAATACAACATAAAAGAGGCTACCTTGTTGTCAGTTCGACCATGTGCCTTGCTCTGTATTGCTTACCAAAAGCAATCACAAAGTATAGAAACATGTTCTGTGGTTTGGACCAATCAAGCATGAAACTTGAAGTGAAACACAGGCACTGAATCAGAGACGATTAAATATATTGATGATCATTTTAAATAATAATAGATTAGATTGAGTGTCTGCCTGCTTAAGGCAGCGTCTCTGCTTAGTCACAAAGCCCTATATCTATATTCGGACAAATCTGTGACAATCAGAGCAAGTCTTATGACAGACAGCAAAGATCTGCATTTAAACTGCATTTACACTCTTGCGTTTAGAAAACCAAAATGACATCGAGAGCAGCAAATCGGATTGATTTTTAAAACAGTGAACCAAGAGGAACGTGTTATATTCCAAAGTGCATGCTGCTGCGTAAACACAGTTCAGCTTTCTCTTCACTGCACAAAACTTTTGCAATTCAAGTACAGTGCTTTCAGTAAATGCAGTCATGCTTGCAGTAAGCTTGCTTAAAAGCATCCAGTGTTTCAACACTTTGAGCAAAGACTCTACAGGAGTTTTAAATGTGTGTCTTGGAAAGGAACAAATCTGCTTTTATTCACAGTCAATACATGTCGCTTTCATCAGCTGTTGAGCAGGGGCAGTTTTGGCAGTGGCAATACTGTACATTTCTTGGCTTTTTTTTTTTTTGCGTGAGATATTCAGTGGTATTGAGGCTTTTCAAATCTTTTTTTTTTTTTTTTTTTTAATCACGGTCTGGATTTTAACATGCCTGCTTTTATTTTCCTCCGGAGTCTCTTTGGTTGTCTCAAAGTGGAATTGCGTGTAGACAAGTGAGATTAAGACAATCTGCTCAAGAAATCGAAGGAGTAAAAAAAAAAAAAAAAAGGCTACCATAAGGACTGGTTTGAAAGGTTAGCTACGCTTTAGAGAAACACGCTGTAAGATTCAACCCATCAGTGCAATTAACAGCGTGTTTGCAGAACACAGTACCTCTACTGCTCACTGTATACTGGCCTTCATTCATTTATTGCACATACTATTTTACACTTTGCTTTATATACAGTAAATTAAAAGGCACAATATCAAGGGAGCACTGTTCTTTCACTGCTTTTCTTGGAATGGGAATATGCTGTGTCCGTTAATAAGTGTGTATCATAAATGGATGATTTACTTAATTTGAACTCAACAGTAAACATTTTAGTTCATATTACGTATGCCCGATTTACACTGGAACTCAAGTGTACAAAACCTACAGTACCATAGAAGAGATGGTTAAACCTCACAACTCTGCAGTTCTGTATTGGTATTGCTTTTGTATAAGTTAACTTTCTCTATCCACACTTAGTAGATTATTGACTGTCCCTTGAATCATGTGTCCTGCATTCGAATATGTCCCAAAGAAGCAGCAGTTGTTTTTGTTTATTATTATTATTATTATTTTGGATTCCATAGTTTTCCATTTTCGTTCCAGAACCTGACCATGAACTTGTCCCTGTACGCTATTTTACATACTACTAAGTCTGCACCAGAATTGCCATTGCTTCAAAACTTGGTTCAGAAAGATTATTTAAACCACAATTATACATATCCCCCTATTTTAAATAAGTGCAGAACATGTTAATTTTTAAATTTTGTAGCATTAACAGTTTTGCAGAGCAAGTGGTGAGACCGGGCACAGTAATTAGCACCAAAGCTCGAACTTTTTATGCACAAAAAAGCAAAAGCTTGAGTCAATGATGCTGCAAAGAAAAAAAAGAAAAATAAAAAAAATAAAAAGCTTCCCAGTTTATTTCCAATCCTGCGGCAGAGTCCCTCCAGCTAGGCATAGTCCTGTGTAAAGAGCAGAATTCCACAGATTTGCACGGACATGCTTAAGTTACAACTGAAAAATGCAAGTCAATGCTGAGTCCTTATCGGCTTTCACAAGATGTCCCCCATGTGATGTAAAAAAAAGGCAGGGCATAACAACACCAGACTGTAAAGCAGTACTCCTAGTGCCTGCCATATTTCAGCAAAGCAGAAGACACATTTGTTATAATAAGAAAATTGGGGTGGGGGTGGATCCTCGCCTGTATAAACACAAGATCAAGAAGATTTATTTTTATTTATTTTTTTTTAATGAAAATGTAGTGTTTCAGCTGACCAGGTCATGTCACAATACACGAGGAAGTCATAAAAAGAGGAACTGGAAAAAAGAAACTGCTTTTAACAGAAGAAGCAACTTGAGTTTTCAGCACTCTGAATGCCAGAGCAACTAATTAGCATAATTCATTGTGCTTGCTGGTTTGGCTCAGAAAGACATGCCCTGGTCAGTGGAGTAGCTTTGGATCCAATGCAAGGCTCGGGGACAGGAATTGCTGACAGATGTGGAAGAGAAAGAAATGGAACGTCCCTCCAACACCACCAGCAAAACTGGATAAAAGGTACCGGCACCTACCAGTCTGACTCCAGACTGGTGGCCTGCTTGCAAAATCAGCACACCAGTGTGCCTCTTCAGTGCATGTGGGAAATGTACACTTGTGCTCACTTGCATTTTGGTGTGGCTGACTGCACTGTTTTTGTTTTTACAGGTTAGCAACCAGGTCTAATTTAAACTTTGGTAAACATAACTAGTATTTGTTGTTTTTGTTTGAGGAACAAATATGCTTTCTGTTAATGGATTGTGTTGCAGGAGTCAAATGCATGCACTGTAATACAACATTTTAAGTTTCACAGTTTAGGGCTATGCCAAATGCTTGTGAGTGACGGGTGCATGTTCTAGCGGTTTAATTAGTTTTCATTGGAGCATAGCTGGTGAAAATGAAACATCAGCTTTATGTAAAACGTTATTCATATAAGGCTTGCGTACAAGCCACAAAGTTCATTTTAGATTTGTAGTGTTGTTGTTTTTTTATTACAAGATTCAGCAATTTCCACTTGGGTTCCACCTGGCCTAGCAAGCTTGTAATAGCATTAATAATGACCTTTTGTTATGCCACTTGACAAACTGTGAATGTATTTCAAAACTCACACCGACTCACCTGAGAAGAACTTGGTTTCCTTTTTTAAACTTGTGACCTTTTGACGTCTTTTAATATAACAGTCCTTAAATGGTCCACCTCCTGTACAAAATATGCATGTACAGTGTAAAATGCTTAAGTGTGAGAATGCAAGAAAATGGCTACAGGTAAATGATAATTTTGTATGTAATTCACGTGTGATTTGATTCGTGCGACGCCTGTTAAGTGTGATCTCCAAGGATTTTTTTTTATACACTAAAACTAATTCCGAATATTACTGTCTATAGTGATCACTATGACAAATCCCAGTATATTATATTAACTATATCCCATATCTGCTTCTGAAGACCATCTGTCTATAAAGTTTTTTAGATGGTCTCTTGATCAGTCATTCTAATCGTTTAGTGACTGTAATTAAAAACAGTGGTGTCGGACTGTCTCACAAACTTACAGCCCTAGAAACACTCACACCACTTGGCCAATCAGCTGCATTTCCCAGCAGTTGCTTATCTGATGTCCTTTATTGACATGTTGATTTATCTCCCTCTCTGTCAGCAACTGCAGGACCCTGCAAGTGTCCTGAGGATGACCAGGGCCTGAGATAGCCGCCACCCCACCCCACCCCCCCGCTTGCTTTATTGCTCGCCTCATCTCTGGGGCTGTTACTTTATCTATTTAGACATTTCCTAACTCAACACTGCATTCACATTTTCATGATGAACTCAGATTATGCAATTTGACTGCAAGTTTTACATTTACTGTGTAATACTTGAATGTGAGGTGTAATACAGTACTGCCTGGTGAATTATCTTATTGTGGGCTTTCAGTGTAAATTGTGTATCCTTGGAATTTATTGTAAAGTGTAAATGGATTACCTTTTTTTGTGTTACACTTTTTTTAATGGTCTCACCATTTACAGTATAAAGAACCAATTACAGAAGGCTGCCACTAGGTAGAGCTCCAGTCTCTGCTTTTAAGCATTTTCCAGCAGCCCGGTTCCACCGTCACCTTGCCCTGTGCATGCAGCCTTAACATTACAGACGTACGTTTTCATACTATGTTGAGTTTGAACCTGTATTCAGTTTGGGATGACAGTGTTTTATGACCTGCAAGGTGCAATCATTTTTTCCTAGGGAGCTATTTAAATATAGTTGCCACAGCGACCTTCATGTGTTTTCATTTTATTTTGTATTCTGTGAAGCGTGCATGGGTGTGTCTGTGGGGGAAGGAATGATCCACTGTACTTTTAGCCAGCCTTTAACCCTCTCAGTCCTGAATTATTTTTGTTGAGCTGAAGAATGCAAAATTAAGTTATGTATTTCAAGAAGGGACTCCTTTATTGAGTATACATGAGAACAGGGCAACATTTTTATTTTTTTATTTTTTTAACATATTTTGGTAAATTGGACTTTAAAGTATATTCCATTTGGGAGAAAAATCCCCTGCTGGAAAACATTAGAACCACCATTTAAATCTGACTTAAAGTTTTAACAGTGCTGTAGCATATTTAGGATAAATTCAGATTGGATGAATGATGTTTGTTTAGTTGATAATGAGGATGGTTGCGAAACGGAACAAAATATTTTGTTTTTGTTTATTAACAAGATTTGGAGGTGTTAGTACAGTGGCATTGGGAGAATAGTCTACATTCCTAGAAAGGAAGTGTTCAAGCTGCCAGACTTGTGAACTAAAAACTCTGTATAGAAGTTATCTTTCACATCTCTTGATTTTTGTATTTATTTGTATAAAATATAAGTTTTAGCTCAAAGAGCCAACTTCGCAACATTTCGGTATGTTTAACATGCCTTTGTCAAGGGAAAGTGTGTTTAAAAACTAAAATTTGAAGTACTGGTACATGGTACCCACACATTTATTTCTCTTTGAATTTAATATCTTTGTGGTGTCATTCACTATATAGCTAATGATGTAATGATCTACTGTTCTTTTCTATTTTAACCTTCGGGCACAAACTTTAGGTCATCCACGGTGTGTCTTTTCCTTGTAAAGTGCTGAACTATTGGTTCGTTTACTTTATTTCTTATATTTGTGTCTCTGTAGAGTTAAAAAATGGTTAACAGCATTGACATATAAGCCATAATAGGCTTGGTGGTCGAGTGGTCAGAAAGGGGCTTGTTACCAAGAGGTTACCAGTTCTAGTCCTGGCTCAGCCACTGACTCTCTGTGTCTGACCCTGAGCAAGTCACTTAAACTCCTTGTGCTCCGTCTTTCGGATGAGACCTAAAACCGAGGTCCTATTGTAAGCGACTCTGCAGCAGCAGTTGTTGATGCATAGTTCACCCCCTAGTCTCTGTAAGTCGCATTGGATAAACGCGCCTGCTAAGTGACTGATTAATAAGTGTATATTTTGCTCTGATGCTCGTAGACACATGGTTGGCCACACACTCAAAAATCTCTTCTTCTTTTACACTTGACTGCTAATAATTGCATGCCTCAAATTCCTCTTGCATTTTGTTTAAAAACATTTTATTATTTATTAAAACAAAAGATGAAACAAACACAGTGCGTTTCGACACACAGTGCGTCGTCATCGGGCGTGGCAGCGATTGCCAGTTAAACGGCTTTATAAAGGACACCAATCAATCCAGTAATTAATTAATTGAAAAATAGCCCATTGGGATTTCTGCTACCAAACAAGGAACTGTATGTTAAGGAATTATTTCTGTCTTTGTTCACGAGACGATGCCGTCAGGAGTTTTAGAAATGTAGCTGCTGCTAATAGGCTTGAATAAAGTCTAGCCATGTTTTAAATGTGTTGACTCTCTACATGAAGTCAAAGAGAATGTCACATCCCTAACTTAGTGGATCGCAGAAGTTTCTGTGTAAGGCTCATTTTGAGCCATTTCAGTTGGCAGTGACTTTCTCTCTGTCTCGCTTACACACACAAACAAAAGCACCTTGCTGTAACTTCAGTTAATACAAGAATAGCAGGAAGTGGTGAGTGGTTTGTGGGTAAACTGTAATTGTATGCCTCTGCTCTTCATGATGTCATTTCCCATTTGAAAATGCAGCTTTGAAGGCTGCCACTTGCATTGCAGGTTTTTTTTCTTGTGTGTGTTTTGCTTGTCCCTAAATTTGCTTGAGTACAGAGCGCTGTCGCTGACTTTTAGCTTACATGCAGGCCCAATCTTTTTTTGCAGGGTCCTCTTCAGGGTAAACTATGGCATGGTATAACCATGGGAAAAGCATGGAAAAAACTGCAAAAATACGCATAAAATAAGGGAGTACCAGAATAAACAACATTCCTAGAGCAGAGTAGGCCTGGCAACTCTTACCAGCCTTCTACACCAGGCGGTCCCTGTGTTTTGTAATTTCTCTTCCTTACTCCCTTTTTTTATTGGCTTTTGGGAAACCGATTCCATCTGCATCACCAACAAAAGCCAAAATCTCACAGCAGCCCCTCCCTTCAAACTCTATATATTATAGTATATTATGTGTCCTTAACAACACCAGAACACACTTCGAGCCACTTTGTCTGCTTTTGTGTTACACTTGTGTTGCTGTGCTGTAGGTGTGGTCATCAGTGATAACGAACATAATGCGACCATACGGTTTTATAAACTGCCACCCTCTTAAACTGTGACAACTTAGTAAATAGAATACCTCACTACAGAATCACAATTTCAGAACAGAGAGAATTTACAGTCTTACAGTCCTCAAGCTTACTGCATTCCACTTGTCAGTGTATGTCCTTTCTTGTGTTATCCCAGCTGGCTAATGCCTGTGCCTACCCATGTTTATAATGCCCGGTACACGAGTAGTTTATATTTTGGAAGAGGCGTTTTTTTACATTCACCTTTTAAGAGATCCCCTACGATATGTTGTAGTTGGTACACCACATTGGTTGATTTGTATATGGCAAAAATGAATCCCAGATATACCTGTGGCGTTCTTCTTGTTCCTGGAACATATCCAGTCGTGATTCACATGGGATTTTCTTTGGAATAAACGCATTCAAAGATTTCTACTGGATGCTGCAGTCTAATTTCATGGAGCAATAATCAGCAGAACAGTAATCTTAATAAAGCCTTGCATTTCAGTAACTCCTGAAGAGACAACCAGCTTCTCTTAATGTCCGTATAGCCCGTGTATGTTGATACCCCCTTTGCCATTATTATTACTATTAATAATAATAATAATAATAGTAATAAATAATAATACTATTGCTATTTTAATTATTTATTTTATTATTGTTTGAATTTCTGCAGTCTTTAGAAAATTCTGGGATGACCTTGGTTTTGAAATCTGTAATTTGCGAGTCTCTGAGGGGTGTTCTCCGATCTGGGCACAGCTAGTAACCATGGCAACCTGCAGCACCTGAAATGCAAATATGCAAAGACACACTAAGGTTTGCCTGTGCTAGAACACCATTTAAAGGAGAAGTGTCATTATTACTGACTATATTTTGTTTTAGGGTTAGGTTTTACAACTGAGGTAACACATTATAATAGACTGTGTGTGTGAGATGAACACCTTGCCTTTGACGTTTCTTCGCAGTAAACAGTGGATCGACGCGTTTTCATAAAGTAATGAGGTTTACTTGTGCCTTTTTGTAGCTGAACAAGCAAACAAAAACAAATTTTACTTTAAACACTTCAAATAAATCAAACGTGGAAATGGCGTTGTAAAATGAAGGGGGGAAACCTCACCGTTTTTGGTTCTCGTTTATTACATTCCACAAGAGTTGCAAATATGTATATATATAAAATAAATCACTACACAATATTTCCAGCAAGTTGGACACTTGTTGACCCTGTCTCTTGTGGTGTAAGAGTTCTCCTTGGTCCTCTGGTGTATTCAAAGTGGTCACTTTTACCATAAGACCATAAGCTGGTCATCATAACTCATGCTATAGACTTTCCTCTACTCCATTTTAATCCTGTGTGTGTGTCTCTCAACAGTTAAGTTGGCTAACAACTTTTATTGTTCCAGAATGGAAGAATGGGCTGCCTCTTAGGTTTGTACTTTCAGAGGTGTGGTGGCTACAGAGCTGGTCCTTGTGTAACTATGTATGTATGTGTTGTCTTTTATTTTCAGTCTTGTGCTCTGTATTCCCACTTCATGTCACTTAAGTTTCAGTCAGATTTAAACTGGAGTTAAAACTGAACACGTATAGAGAAACAAAAGGAAAACAAATGCACAGTTTTTTTTATTTGTTTTTTAGCACAAACGAATCTGCTGAAGTTCAATACTGTAAATGATATATGAATACTGGCTGATGAAAAACAATTTCGTGATAACTGTAACACCTGTGTGAGCTATGAGCAGCTTGATTTCTTATTGTCTCGTGTGTGTCCGGCACTATTAGCTCTTTAATTATTCATGAATATGTATGTCCTGTTTTGGTTAGAAATAAAGAGGGGATTGATTGCAGAGGGACTAACAAAAAAAGGTAGAAAAAGCTGAATGAAGAGCACAGTTAGTACAGAACAGCTACAGAAAACAACAGGTACAGTGTGACCCTGTCTGTCAACACAGATCCTATGGTGGGTGTTCCGGTTTCCCGCAGAACATTTCTTCTCACAGGCATGATGAATTAAACATGGACTACTATTCAACAAACTTCTCCTTTTTTATTTTATTATTGCTGTTGTGTTATTCATGCTTAGCATTGGGCAAAGCACTTTGACACTTATGTGAGAAGCCCAGCAGGTACATTTGCTTGTTTTAGTTTCTAATTGCTCCTTCTGTTTCGCTGCTGTTTGTGATGGAACGCAGCTATTTAAATGTGCACTAGGGAAACGTGGTACACACCCCTCTGATCAGTTCAAGGTGACCTGAGAAAACAGACATGTCTATACATCAACTCCAAGAGTGTTTTCACCCTTAACAATCCGCTTGCATTTCCATGTCTGGCCAGCAGATGGAACTAAAACCTCCTTTTGTCCTTGGCTAATCTGTGGAATCAGAGAGACACACACATATTCACACACAGAAAAGGCAGATTTAAAGGCACCTATGTGTGGGTCCTGTGTGTGTGCTACATGTCTGTTTGACACTTCCTGGATTGTTGCAGTCCTGTATAGAAAGAGAGCCAGGGAGCATGACATGAAGACTGGCATTCCAGCAGGGAGAAGTCAAATCAAGAAGGAAAGCAGAGCGACAGAATAACATGAGATAGAGGAGGGAGAGCCCGCAGCAGGCAGTGCTTCTCTGAGCCCCAGCCCTGAGCCCTGCAGGACAAACTGAAGCACTGGATATGGATACAGAAGTTTAGTCTCAATGTTGAGTCTTTGACTTCCTGGTGGTGCGGGGACTGGAATTCTGGATACATTATCTCTGGATTTATTTTATTCAACAGAATGGAAAATCATTTTTTGGTTTGAAGATACATTTAGAAAAAATGAGGAAAATAACTAGCTAACTTTTTCTTTTGTGGTTTGTTTTAATACTGCAATACTGCACTGGATTTATATACTGTAAATCGTGAAACTTACACCGTCCAAATGAGAACTATATGAAAACTACTTTTTTTAATGAGAACAATATTGTCATAATACAACTGAGGGGGGAAATGGATCAGCAGCAACAGCAGCCATCTAAAGAACAGGGAGCAAACGGTGACAACCTGAAGGACTTGGAGGAGGCGGTGAACTTGACCTCCGCTTCTTCCTCCAACTCGGACCTGCCCTCCTTTACAGAGAGCGAAAAAGTGACCATCGCTCGCCGCCACAGCACCAAAACCTTCACCGGGATCAGGTTCTTTGGAAGGAGGTAAATGACACTTGCAGAGCGCACACACACACACACACACACTCGCCTTCTTTCCAAGCACTGGGCGATAACTGGATGGAAGGTGGTGAGGGTAGCGTTATAGGGCTTGATTTTAGATGTCCACATGGACTAATCCTCTTCCTTGCTTGTATTCGTGCTGTTGCACAGAAACATGGGACCAAGGTATCTGTCGGTGGCAATAGAATAAACTGCCTGTTCTGTATCAGTTAAAGTCAAGCACTGGTCGAGCTTAAACTAACCAATTTTTAAAGATCTGCCATTCTTTGTGTTTGTGATCCCAGGTACGTGTTTCAGTGCCCAGACAGTCTGGAAGTTTATTGGTGTAAGTGATTGCTACCTGGAACCTGGGTTGTAGTTTTACTTTGCAAAGCAGGTGTTTGCTGCAGAGATGATCCTTCTCATGTTTGTATAATAATAATTCTAGTTTAGCCTTCTGATTGAGGACTACGCCACTGGTCAGAATATAATATTGTAGAGGGGGTGTTATGTTCAGTGTGGCCCAATGTTACAAAGAGAAAGTGTAGATTGCTGGTGTCAGGAATCTATCTTTTGAACATCCTCTAACCACTATGATCAAATTATTGCAGATTCTCATTCGCAGGCTAAACCCTCGCTTACTTAAATAATACTGTCTCACTAGTATTTTAAGTATGTCTATCAAAGCACTGGGAACTTACAGGGGTATGCAGAGAATGCTGTAAACTTTTTGTCAGTTGAACTGAGGAATTTCTTACTGCATGGAAAAATTATTGTATTTTTTGTTGCAGGAAGTTTTGATACATATGTCAAAGAATGATCTAGCTATGAATGAATACAGGTACAATTGATAAATATCATAAATGACAAACCATGAGGTTCAAATTAATTGTTGAATTAAACATAAAGCATCCCAAGAATAAAGAACAGATATTCCCAAAGGAACTGAAGCCTGCCTGTGCAAAAAAAAATGATCTTGCCTAGAACACTTTGTCCCTGGGTCATTAAGTTACATTGGATCATTGTTGCCATATTTCGGTATCTAAGTTGCACAATCAAATATTACAAATAGTAATACAGAATACCAACTTTGACCTACAAGGAAATAAAAATGTAACATTTGTGGTCAGGTGTAACACGGTAATTGTAAATGACCAAAACTAAGTTTGGACTGCTGCACCATCTGATTACACTCCCAGTGCGTTTATATTGTGCTGTTACAGTATGGGAATGGGCTCCTAGAATGTAGATGTGTTGTTTAATTGTTTATGTATGGTAAATAACAGTAGACAATGCAAAAGTGTAAGTAAGAATATTTTTGCAACTTGCAGTAAAACCAGGAATGTATCAAACTGCATTAGAATATGAGTTTTATTTCAATCCTTGAAATACTGACATCCCTTGTTTTTCAGTGCCTGGCACCGGTCACAACAGTGCTCATCTTTCATTATAACCAGGACACCTTCATAGGATAATGTGGCATTCATGTGCACTACCAGCAACAAATGAATGAGTAGATTATTGAGAAGCTTTTGTACGTAGGGCACTCTTGATGATGATTGTTTGGGCACTGCTTTTATATCACTCCACCCTGGCAATCTGAAACATCCAGGGGATCAATGGGAAACTGCATTTCTTCATGTCTCTCAATATGTGCTTTATGGTACTCTGGTAGCTGCATTGCAACTACACATCCTTTCTGGTACAAAGATTAAGTCTGTGCTCTTTGTATGCCTCCATGGAGAGACAGATTTGTATGAAAAGAGCTCAGTTGTATTCACCTAAAACACCAGGTATATTAACACAGATATTCTTTTTAAAAGTGTGCCCTTTCAAAGCAATCGGTGTGTGTGTGTGTGTGTGTGTGTGTGTTCTGTAGGAACATGCAATCTAAATAGAATCATGTTTCTTTAATATATAACATGCAACATTTTGAATGCTTGAGTATAAATGGGTAATTTAAACAGTTTATTGGGATTATATGTATACAGTTGTATATGGTGGCCTGGGGGAGACAAAGCTTAAATGGAGACAATTATTTGCTAAGCTTTAGGACTTGAGACATCATTCTCAAAGAATGAAGACCACGAGAGAGACTTTTAGTGAAATAATTTTAAATTTTTTTAGCATTGCTATGTAAAATGAATGTTAAAATTGAAAAAAAAAAAAAAAAAAAAAAAGCAGTAAAATACTCAGGATGTTTAGGCCTAAGCATTGTTTTGTGTCCCACAGAGAATTTGAAATCTTCTCTAAACTGGCCTGATTTTATTTTCATGCTTTTCGGTCAGTCTTCGCGTCTTTGAAGTGAACGGACCGGTATTTCACTATTACCCAGGATGTACGATCGAGACACATTAGATTCCTTGATAGCTCAAACAAATCACTGAGGCAACTTTTGGTTTCATGAAAGCTAAGCATGGGACACGGAAGGGTATGAAAAGGGTCTGATATTTACTCAGCACGGCCCTCAAAGTTAACCTGTAACTAAAACTTAAACAGTTTAGCAATAATGCCATCTGTCAAAAAAAAAAAAAAAAAATACAAGATCGTCCCGGCCACAAAACAAAACATGTGGGTGTGCAAACTGAGCACAAGCATGAAGTGAAGAAGTGCACAAAATCGTTGAGAATCACAGTCTACCATCCAGGTTTTAGATTGGCTGTGACTGAATTTGCAAACAAACACTGACAGTAAAAGAAAAAAAAAAGCAATATGTGTGTTTTAAAAAAAAAATATATATATATAAATTTATATTTATTAATGTAATAATAATGCTTTTTTTAAATGTATTTATTATTTGAAAACTGTACTGTACCTAAACTAATAGGTGAAGCAGTGTTGGCTTGAGTAGATGGATTAGGTAAGCAAATAGTTACAATTGCTATTTATAGTGTATGTTCAAGTGGCTTTTGATTTTTAAAACACAGCAGAACAAATCCTGTTTCTATTGAGGCAGTGCCATACCTGTTTCACTTTGCCACTGAAGGGACATAATGAAGTGAGCCGGGACCTAGGAGCGTTTGGTACAACTAAATAATAAACTACATTGAGAGGTACCCAGTCTGGCTGGAAAAACACTTGTAGGCATGAGTATGGGTGATCTGTCTCTGATCCTGTGCCCTTCCTCAATACTGATACAGCCTTTGGTATCTTCTGTATAAAGCTATCGCATTGTGTGGGGCAATTTGCTGTGGATTCTTCAGGGATTTCAGTCCTGGCACTAACTTCACATTCAGAACAAGGAATACTCGGTACAGTGATTAAGGGCAAAGTGGATTCTGACATTTAAAGCTGCAGTATCCGTTGGTTGTTATCAGTTTTAATCTACTTTCTCACTCTTCGAACAGTAGCACCTTGTAGTAAACGCAAACGTACAGCTATGGCCAAAAGTTTTGCATCACCCTATAGAATTTACACATTTTGCTTCATAGTCGAATGACACCTCCTGAATAGGGTTAAGATATGAAATGACGTACCTTTTTGTACCTTTCCATATACTTAACAACAAAAAAAACCTAACAATAATTGGTGACATTTTGAAATCTGACATGAAGTACTGTACTACTGTTATGGCTTCTGGTAGACTTTTACAATTTTATAATTTGTATTCTTTGATTACACGAGGTTAAATAAAAAATCTAAATTGTGTTCACATAGTTTGTTTATTATGTCTCAGTCTTAAAATTCTAGGTGATGCAAAATGTCTTGGCCAGAGCTGTAGCTA
Source organism: Polyodon spathula (assembly GCF_017654505.1). NCBI lineage: Eukaryota > Metazoa > Chordata > Actinopteri > Acipenseriformes > Polyodontidae > Polyodon > Polyodon spathula. The sequence goes on along the minus strand of NC_054550.1, from coordinate 2,794,086 downwards.
CAGTTCATTCATTAGGATGAGTTTTGTAGGATTTTCAAGTGAAACTACTGTACCTGGCCTTGGCTGTAGTGTCTTCATCTCAGAGCCTGATAAATATAAAGTGAAAGGCAATCATGTCTGAGGCACGATGCGTCTGCTGGCCTCAAGGGCTGCTTTTTTAAAGATGCGAGTTACTGATGTGCTGCATGGCAACTTCATTGCCCTATAGGATTGGTACTACTGTAGCTGTCTTGACCTTGGGGTTTATTATATATCTGTAACAAAAAAAGTCCAAGGATGCATGCAAGCACCAACATTTCATTAAAATATTTTGCATGTGTGTTGAATTTGTTCTGATATTAGCACCACGCGTGAGGTATAGCGAGAAACTTGGTCCTATATGTGCATGTGTTTTTATGACTAAAGTGACATGTTATGTTCTTGAAAGGCTGATGTTGGTTTCTTTTAACATACAGTAAGTATAGAGCAGTTTCCCCAACCATAACCCTTAAATAAATATTCTTTTTTTTTTTTTTAACCAAATTGACATCATGACAAGTCATTGACAATTTGGTTAAAAACAAGCTTGAAAAGGTTTATTCAAGTTCAGCAGTTTACAGGTCATTGTCTTTTAAATGTTTATAGTCATTACTGACATTGTACAGGTTTACCAGTTTGCACAGTATTTATTTCCCTTCATGGTTATACTGTGCATTTATCATAGTTTACCACAGTTTTCTATGTTTTAAAAATTGCTTTCCAATGTTCAGCATGTTTTCACTGTGTGTTTGCTATGCTTTTACTGTGGAAAACTTTTATAAATGTGCATACTTATTACTGCGGGCGAATTCTAAATGAAGAGCTTATTTCTGTGGTCTTGCTGCACGTGTGGGCGTTGTGGCCTGCATTACAACCACCTTCTTTTAAACTTCTTGATTTATTTACTGCGTACTTCTTTATATCTGGGTTTTCAAAAGAGGGAATCTGACGATTGTGGTCCGAAACACCAGGCCACACCCATCCCCACAACAGAACAGGTCACGTGATGTTCCATGCATACACGCAGCACAAGCTCTGGAATCAGTGCATCATCGGGTGTGGCAGTCAGAGAGGAGTCATGAACACTTAAGTGTATGTTCTTGGCTTATCGTTGTATTTAAGGTGGAAAACAGCGGGGGTGGGACTTTAGTTTCTGTGGCTGAATTTTGTCATCCATAGTAAAAAATGATCAAGTAGAAAAACAGAAATAACTCCTATTGCATGGCAGTTTCACCTATTCCTAGTTTTAATACTAGCTTGCTACTTACACCCTACCCTTTCACTTCTTGATGGAGAATTGGACAGTCCTTAAGGGTAACACAGGTTGTCATTTTAATCATTTTGCTTTTGAGCCTGCTGTAGATTTTCACTGCAGTTAGAATTTGCATAATGTGGACAACGTCTGGTTAAAAATCAGTTTAAAGTATCTACTTTTAACAACAAGCTTTAGCCTGTAGCTTTGAGAGAGTTGCTACGAAAATTATTGTTCAGATAATCAGTTATGTTCTAAAAGAAATGCTGTTGTACTAGAAAGTAGAACGCTGTTCTGTACCTAGGCACTGGGACATTGGGGTCTATTTACTGCTGTGCTGTAATGATTAAGGAATTATTCATTTTAATTTAGTTATGTCAAAAACTAATTCTATAATCACACTTTCTGTAATTGAACCAGTTTCCTTTTTTTTCTCTTAAATGACATTAATTTTCTTATGTAAACTAGGATTTATAACATAACTGAAGGGGTAGTAACTGGTTTGCAGCTCTTGTGTAGGAGTTAATTTTATCAAATCGCCTAAACTGTAGATCAGCCTGCCTAGAAAATGCTTTGTTCGTTTTTATAAAATGGTCAAATTATAGTCCAGGATGCATCACAGTCATTGAGTATCGCATTTTATTTAATGATGTTGATTTATGCGTGACCAGAGTTGTGCTGCCCTGTTTCCACATGGGACAGAGGACACACATGGTTCTCCCAGTACTGTACATCTTGTGGCAACAATGTTGCAGCACAAGCCTTGAAGCGCTTAGTCCAGGGCCTGTCTACTTGGTAAGGTTAGTACTATCCAGCTGGTAAGATAATCATTTTATAAGGACGAGCATATCGTCCCCATGCCCTATAGTTAAATAACAATACAGGTGAGCAAAACTATGGCCTCGCTAAATTCTCTTACCCTAACCCTTGTGCCTCCCAAAAACAAGTCTCCCCTGTAAATCAGGTGGATGGAAGTCCCCCTGAACAATAAGCTGCGTTTTCAGTTGGTACATCCTGCAGAGATGCATTAAACTGCATGCTGAGCTAACATTGAGTTTACAGATTTATTGAATTGCCTTTGAACTACAACCTACTTTTAGAGCTCTTTATTTTAAGATCTAATCAGGGGACTTTTTTTTTACACTCTGTTCTTATGGTTTGTGATCATCTGAGCTAACAGACAAGAATACCAAACACTACATGCTGAGCTAACATTGAGTTTACAGATTTATTGAATTGCCTTTGAACTACAACCTACTTTTAGAGCTCTTTATTTTAAGATCTAATCAGGGGACTTTTTTTTTACACTCTGTTCTTATGGTTTGTGATCATCTGTTTTCAAAATCTGCTATTGAAATACTTCCAGCTGTCTGACAACCTGAATAATGTACAATATAATTATCTTAATCGGAGCTAAATGCAAGTTCTGTTATTTTCCTAAAGTCTTACAAAGCCTGGTGGAGAGCATCATTGCTACTTCTTGCATAAACTGCCTGTCAACTTTATAATATCGAGTTGGGACACTGTTTGTCCTGATCACAGCATGGCATAGACTCCACAGGAGGCTGTTGTCTCGAGGGATGTTTGTCACAATTGCAGCAGACGGGTAGGAAGACGTGAAAGTTCCCTGGAGTCTGTGCCATGCTCCTCCAACCACTCCTACACAATTCTGGCATGACAAATGGTGCATCATCATCTTGACAGTAGCTGTCACCGTCAGACTTGATGGACTTAATCCACAGCGATGCTTAAGTAAGCAACAGCAAGGAGCATTCGTTCAACCTTCCAGCGGAATCAAGGGACCAAGGCTAGACCAGGATGCCTGACACCGGGGTGAGGCCAAATCCGATCGAGCAGACAAGTCTTAATAAAGTGGCCAGGTGGAGTCAGTGGTCTTGTTTATTTGAGTGTTTGTTTAAAATGAGCCTGTGCTTTTTCTGTAGCTCTAGTACTTCTCCGCAGTTGTACCAAACCCAGAGCACTAATGCATTAAACGTCTGTTACATTCACTTAGAAGTAAATGCACTGCAGGCAGCAAATTCAGCACACAGACCATACTGAATTAACGAAAAGCATAAAAACAGTGGTCTAAAGCTAATGTGCTTCGTTTATGCCTAATGGTATTGCTGTAAAATGTAACAACCTCCACTTAGTAACGCATTACTGACCTTGATTCATGAAAGCCTTGCACTCAGATCTGATGTGGTTGAAAAACACTCTGCGGTTATTCATTGATTTCTAGAGGTGAAAGGTGAGCCCCTTTACTAAAGCCTTTATTCTTTAGCCTAAGCTTATTGCAAATGTACCCTTGCATCCTGGTGTGCTTTGTATTTTAACAAGGTGCATCATGCCTTATTGTTTTAAAAGATTATCCTGTTTTAATAAGCAGGTCTTGAACGGGGTGGGCAGTGTTGTTCCAGACATGTCCTTTACTGTGAAGTTGAATCAATTGTGCCTAAGAAGGATACCTGTTAAACCCTGATTGGAATAACCCTCCAGGACTGGAGCTGAATACCTCTGATCCTGGATATAACAATAGTCGTAGAACTTTTTTTCCTCTGTGGCATGTCTGAATGGTTTTGGTTGGAACGGTTGTAGCCAGGCATGGCAGTGGCACCTGACGTGACCAGACTCTCTGCCATCCAGATGGCTGCTGTCCGGTGTGTGTGTGTGTGTGTGTGTGTGTATATATATTCCTGCAAGTACACAAACATTTCAACAGGCTAGCTAGATTGTCAAACCATCTTTCTTCTGTGAAAATATGTGGAACGTGGTTTAATATTTCTGAAGTCTGTTGAACAGTACAGTTCTTTATCGATTCCTAAAAAAAGATTTTGGGCAACAAAAGCTACCTATAGCTTTTGTATTTGTTTTTAATACTTTTTTTTTTTTTGCAGACAGCAAACTGTGGGTCGATAAGAAGCTTAAGTTGTTGCATTATACAGAGTTTAAGATTTTTTCTGTACAAAAGTAAGTTGTTCTGTACACTGGGTGGGGCCTGTATACGTGGCTAATGTGAACACAGATAGCTTTCTTTAGTTGGGCTGCTGTAGAATGCATCCACCTGCTGAAGCGCTACCTCAGTGCTTTGAGGGTTCAGCTGCCTGTCTCTGTGGCTCTTGAAGGCCGTGTCTCATTGTGGTGTATTCAGGCTTTACTCTGTTGTATAGGGAGCCTTTGGTCCCTGTTCCCTACATAACCGCTGCTGTAGGTTTCCAGAGGAGGTTTGTGTTTTAACTGCGCTTTGCAAAACGAAAATTTGGGCAAGATATGTGGAATGCTGATAAGAAGGATCAAAAAGATTTTGGAAGACATCTAGATCGTATAGCAATTATGGTGGTGTGCAGTTTGGTTTGAAATTGCCTGAGAAGTTTGTAAAAGTGAATGCTTTATCTCACAAATGACCACACTGGATCTCTGGCAGTGTTTGCATTTGCTGATCTGCCAGTTTTTGTTTTTTGTTTGCTTTTCTTGGTTAAATCAACATGGGCTATCATTTTATATGTCCTTTCATGAGTTACAACAATAAGATTATATGGTAACACTTTACATTAAATGTCTCTGATTACTTTTACTTACATGTGCAGTTACACATAATTACAATGTTATTTATGCATACTTACAATGTACTCAAACAAAGAAGAGTTTCCTTTGCAAGCCTATGAGAGCCTAGTATGCCAACGTACAGTATAAGCAACCAGCTGCAGTCTCGGCTGGTACTGAAAGGGTCAAATGGAACAGTAAGCCTCTGTCTGTCTTGAGGGTTCTTTCCTAGTCAAACAAATGAATGACATTTTATGACTTGGCAGATTAGCAACTTGGATTATGTTCCCCGTGAGCACAGTTAATGATTCTGAGCTATTGTGTCTGGAAACAAGTCTCTCCAAGTAACAGCCAGTTACCCTTTTGTTTTTTGTTTTTTTGTTTTGTTTTTTTTCCCCCAGTTGTAATTGATATGGGGATTTGCTGCTCCCTATTGCTATAGAGCAATATTTTTGGCAGTGAATATTCTATGTAATCAAACTGGGTTAATCTCTGGAAGAGCAATTTGAACTCCCCACTTTGAAGAGTTTGAATGTGGCTGCTGAAGCTCAAAGCAGTGGTACCAACATTGCTTAAAACACTGGCCTTACACACTACTATTGTCCAGGCCCAAATTTGCTTAGCTTCTGAGATCTTACAGTGCAAGATCGGGCACCATGGTGGTAGAAGTCTGAGATATCTGCTGCTCCATTATACTGTAAACTTCCCAATCCAAGCATTCCTGATGAACCACAGTAGTACCGCAAGCTTGACTCTTTCCACATCGACCAATATGAATGCTTATCTTGAGGTGCAGATTTGTTTCTCTTGTGTGTAACCCTGTATGGTAGAAGGACGTGTCAGTTACAGTTACAGTATTATAGACCGTAGTACCTGAGCAAAGAGCCAAGACTAGCGGCTCTCACAAGCTCGGTTGTCCTTGTGATGAGAGTGAATGTCAGGGTTCATGTATATAAGTGTGTGTGTGCGTGTTTTTTTTTTTAAAACAATCCTGGAGGAAAGTGTCTACTGTTTTGCTTTTAGCAAAGACGTGACAAGCAGTGTTGGCTGAAAAGGGGAATAAAAGCAGGCGGACTGTGTGTTCACAGTGGTTTTGCGGAGACTGAAAGCATATTTGACAACATGTAACCCGTGGTGCTCCATCTGCCAGTATCTCTGCGTGGTGTGTAAGGGGGCGCAGATCAGTTGGCAGCTTTCTGACTTTTTACTTCATTGTAACACTGAGATTCCATCTGCCTTGCACACATTCATCTTTTTGCAGCAATTTTTGGCAGAGAGAAGGGTTACCAACCTGTCGATATTGCTAAAAGTGACACCAAATAGCCCCCAAAGCATTACTGACGCAACCTCTTTCAAACTGATTATATCACAACTCTTTCAGCACTAAGTAATTGCAGTGTTGAAAGTGAGTGCTAATAGTAGCTAGTGATATTAATAAGCATGTTGGCTTTACATCTAGAAAAGGTACTTTCTGTATGTGATCTTCTGAAGTATGGTACTGAAGCCAAAGGTGTTGGCATTTCATTCTCCTGGTTGTGTAATTTGACAGGGTTCTTAAAATAAGTTTCTGAAGAAATACTGTGTTTTGAACCTGCTGACAGTGGGCACTGCCCTGTTACGAAGCTTGCTTGTTCCTCTTGCAGTGTGCAGCATTAATGATCATGATATAGCCGCATCACTGATGTCATTCTGGTGGCACTGTTACAGTATCTATGCCTTGAAGCTAGATATTGCCTGGCGCTCTAGTAAGCACAGATGTACTGTACCAGCAATGAACTGTGTTAACAGGAACTGAATCACTGAAGGAAGCATTGAGCAGTACATTAGTGAGTTGGGATTTGTACCTCCCTGTGTTGTGTGGTGTGTTTTTTTTTTTTTTTCCTTAATCCATAAATATATATTTTTATTTTATTTAAAATGTTGTATTATGAAAAACCCATTGATGTTACCAAGAAACTCTTATCTATCTATCTATCTATATATATATCTATATCAGTATTTAAAAAAAAAAAAAAAAAAAAAAGAAAAGCAATCACACTTTTGGGTCAAATAATACCTCTATAAATCACGAAACCTACAACTGCAGGTCTTCATGTTAACAGCTAAAGAATTCCAAACAGAAGCAGTTCTAGAATCAGAATGTGCCAGACCTATTCTAGACCTTAGGAATGAGGAATCCATTTAATCTGTATTCATTCCATGTTCTTGTGTAACAAATGATTCATGCATGAATGAACACATCTCACAATCCTCTGGTGGGTGAGGGTATGAATGCATGCCTTATACATGTGAGCAATGTCTTTTGTTATAAAAGAACATAACCTGAAATACTTCAAAATTCAGAGGAATCAGGTGCTGTTCCTGTTGTATTCAGTCAGAACTCATGATTTTGTGTCAATTGTTTTAAATGGTTACCATACTTTTATTTATATATTTGATTCCTATACAGCACCCTCAATGGTCAACAAGTTGACATGTTGTGTTCTGTACACTGCAGCACCCCCTGATGGTCATTTCTGGAAGTGGTGCTAAAATATATTCCTGCCTATCTCCGGTGGGCTATTCCTTACTCTAGAGCGTTATACAGTTAATAGCTCTCTCTCTCTCTCTCACACACACACACACACACACACACACACACACACACACACACACACACACACACACACAGACAGAGACAGGCTTACTGTAAGCATGAATCTAATGGTTCTGAACATCGGGTAAATGGCATAGTTGAGATGTTGCTGACAACTGAACCAGCAACCAACGTCTAACGATAACGAGATTATAAAAGAAAGCTGCCCACTTTGATATTCAGTGGCTTTTAATATGATTTTGAGGGAAATGACTAAACAAGATAGTGACTTATGTTATTTCTGAGCATCAGTCGCTTAGGTGGAAGTTTATTTCAAATGTTTGTGTTGTCATTATATATTATAAACATATTGTGGAAGAAAATGTATGCTTTGGGTTTGATGGGAGAGAGAGAGAGGCCAAAAATAAATGTTAAAAGAGAGAGATATATGTTAAATCCTCTTGGGGAATTGTGCGCTGGTTCTTTTGTTTGTTGAAGCCTTCAGACTTTTTGAGGTCTGTTTTTAACATTGGGTGCTGCTAATACCATATAGGCAGATTATAATCACCATTAGTCTATGCTGCAGATATATCTGCACAGTATTGCACGGAAAACTCATAAATATCTAGATTTAGGTCAAGAACAAAGACCTTGCTGTAAGGCTTGAATATAAACACACCTTTAAAGAGAAAGAGGAACAAATGCCAACCCACAGTCTTCTGGACAGCTGTCGCAGCAACTGCTAAGCGACCTTTGGAACTGTACAGACCTGCCTTGCTGCCCTACTTACCAAAAACATCAAAGGGGTAAACGAGTCAGGAGAGTCAATTGGACCACACAGATACGAGGCGTCACCATGGACACAAAGTAAGTCCTCTCTGTTAAGACTTTATACAGTATGTGGTTAGGAATAGATTAAGTCTAATAATTACCATGGTTTTACACTACAAAATTACAGAACGGCACACAAATTAGACCTTATTGGTTTTACTGATAATATCCAATGGATAAAAAAGATAATAGAGAGCTGCTCATTTGTTGTTGTTTTGCCACTTGTGCAGATCTTTAGCACAAGTTATTTTATGTTTCGTAATCGTGCGGAATATGGAGGCTGTTCGTCTGTCTGACTCGCTGTTTTTCTGCTTGTATTTTTTAGAGTTTTGCATACAGTAGCAAAATAACTGCTTCTCCAATTATAATGAAATCTGCTGGTCCTTTTTTTGCACTGATCATCTCTGGGTGTATGGAGGTCTGTCCGTCCAGCTGTCTTGACTGTGTGTCGCACGTTTTAACATTCAGTTTTATATGTGTGTGTGTGTGTGTGTGTGTGTGTGTGTGTGTGTGTATGTATATATATATATATATATATATATATATATATATATATATATATATATATATATATATATATATATATATATATATAGTAAATATGGATTGGAGAGGAGGGCTATAGTGGAAAATTATTGACCTGAGGGAAGACAGTTGCTACAGACGGGGCTATAATGTCTGAATCCCCTGGAGGTAACAGTAGTCTTCCAAAGGGGCATTTCATTTTCCGCTATGAGCTGAGTCTGCAGTATATATTTAATGAGTCAGTCAAAATAATAAGGAAGGCAAGGTTGGATAGCAAATATGTCTTTACAGTATATAAAAGTTATAAATATTTGCAAGCCTTTTATTATGCGTTTTTCGTGTATGGGGGGAAAAAAAAGTAAACATTTTTGGCACGAATATCTTAGTGCTGTACATATAATGAAGTAATACACTATTACCAAAATCAAGATCACCAAAATTTCTGGAGCAAAACAGGTTTTATGGGTGTGATTCGCCAAATATTTTGGTCGCAAATATTAATGGCTTTACAGTATTGTTTAAATATACAGCATATGTAAATAACATAAAGTTTTTGAAGTTCATGCCACATAGTTATTAGTTTTTTTTCTTTTGTAGTATGTTTTGTAATTCATTTTAAGTCACAGAATTGCTGTTTTATTCATTCAGCCATTTTCTTTTGTTAGGAGAGGAGGTGGAGGGCGTTTCTTTGAAAAGGGGCGGGACTGACAGTGATGTGACCCAATCACATGTCAGAGGGAGACTATTGCCCGGTGGTGTAAGGATGTTTGGGCAATCTATTTTTGCTCCTTTTGAGGTTTTAGCCAAGTACTGATGTATAGACAGATGACCTCTTATCCAATTGTAATGAAACTTGCGAAGGACATTCCTTAGCATAAGTTATTAAGAGTATTTTGATGCACCCTATTGTCATAGAGTGGCTCTGCTTTCTCCTCTCTGCCTGAGATCGTCCATAATGCATTGCGTGCCAATGCTGCCTCAGTTGATTGCAGTCTCCACTGGGTTGTTATGGGGACTCTATACTGACAAGTGATTATACAAATACATTATTGCAAAAAAGCAAGTTTTTAGTACTGCTGCAACGTGAGGGGGAGATTTCTCAGTGTAAATTACGCTTGTGTCTACATGTAAATGCTGTACAGTGGATGTGCTGTATATCAAACTGATCAACTATTTCATGCTTCGGATTCTGAAAATACAGCTGTGCTGGAGGATGCAAGCCTCTGTCATGCTTGTTAATAGCAATGCATTAACAAAACAGTCACTGAGTAGTCACGAATAATAAACGAGGAATGTGTTTACACTGTACCACATTGTACCACATTGCTCTCTTGTCGTTCCTTGCCCATGCAAAATTCTCATGTCTGCTTTTTAGTATGGAATAATGTGACTGTCTATTAAGGAAGCCAGCAAACAAAAAGGAATGCTTTCGAAAGCCTGTTTGCATTCCCTAGTGTGGTTATCATTGCCAGATCTATGCAAATGAGCCAAACGGGGTTAAATACGAAAAGAAAACAATCCTCTTGTTCCCTCTCAGGACTGTCAGAATTTGGTTAGGTGTATGCCTTTGGTTTAACCCCTTCTCTCTTGGACAGACCTACTGTACCTAGAAATTTTAAAGTAGGATTTTCTTTACACTGTCAGACTGTACCAGACATCTGTTCACAAAACAAATGCATACAGTAAATACTGTACCGTAGACTGGTGAAATCACAACGAAGAAGATGACTTAATGAGCCATAGTTGAATGTTTTGTGTTTAAGAGTTTCAACTATAGTTTGTCAAGTATTTGGAGTCATTTTCTGATAGGTCCATTATAGAAATGAACCCAGTGTGACAGGGCATTCAGAAGACTGCAGGAAGAGAGGATTTCCTCTTGATTCCCTAATGTACGTGTCTGAAACCCAGGTAGTTTTTGTCTGCGTTCCATGTATATAGTGTCCTTTAGCCTTGAAACATCAACTAAGATTATTCAGACGTTTCGAAGCACCTTCCCTCCCGTTTCCATACTCCAGATCTCTTAGTTCTTGTTAAATGCTCTCACAAAAGAACCACATGATGCATTTTTCTTTAATTTCCTCTGGAAAAAGTGCACCCCCTCAGATTGCAGTCGCCTCTGCACATGCCTTGTCATCTGTTCCATTTCAGTTGCAATGAATAACGTTAGATGTTTTCCATTTGAAAAGGTAACGATGAGGGAGGAAGCTGGAGTCCATCACCGATATGGGCTGGCTGACTTGGGATGGGCTGGCTTCTCATTATCACCTAGGTCTAAATGATGATTAAAAATGTTATAAATCATATACATCAACAGTGCCACAGGGATGCAGTGAACCGTTATAGCTGCAAATTGCTCAACAAAATAAGGAGAGAACGGGGCAGTTTGCCTACATTCAGTTTTGTTCTTGCAGTTCTTTTAACCTGGAATTGTTTGGCCCACCACCAGGTATAACAGATTGCCGTCCTAGTTCATCTATTTCTCGTCGCTGCTTACAGACGAATCTCAGGTTAAAACACACTGTATGGTTCTACCTTTCCCCTGGATGTTAGCTTTCTGGGAAGATATAAAGTGCCTGGGGTTGCGCTGCTTTGTTGAAGCTCTGCCACTGCATGTCCCTTCTGAAACAAAAGATCTTTTTCTTGTGACATTAAGATTTCATCAGTCACGTTATCAGTAGCTTTCATCTTGGCAAAGCATCTGACGCTCCTATGACATCAGTGATAAGCAAATTCTGCATATCCTTACAGACAGCAGCTTGCATGTGTGACACAGATGTCCGATTTGTTGATATTGTGGTTTGCTGTACGCGATTGCAGAGTTATCTTTTAATAATACATTTTAGTTGGCTGTGCTGATGGAGGCAAAGCTTAGAGGTGCAATTATTTTTTATGTCAGTAATAATCTAAACATAATTGAATAATGAACTTAACCTAAATGTTATGGAAAAGTTGTCTTGTAGAATGATGGATGAGAGAGTCCAATGTAGAAATGTATTAAGTGAAACTGCGTGTGTGTTTTCTCTCCTCATCGCCCTTCTCTTCAGCACATCCTCTGATATATGCTGGATACACTAATAGATGACATGGAAGCCATTATCAGACATTAAAAAGGTCTGGGTTTTCAGAGGTGTCATAAACCACAAGCCTGCAATCTGTCATCCGAAACCTCTTCTTTTAAAGGAAGGTGCAAGTGATCTGTTATTATTCAAATGTATTTTTGAAAACTTGTGAAATTTAAATGGTGCTTTATGTGGCAGTTAAGGAAGAGAGGAATCGGTTTATCACAACTTGATGAAATCTTCCAATCAAAAGCCAGACTCAAGTTCTGCAGCGTGTTGGCTTGCATGCAGTATCCAGTAACTGCCCCTTAGATCATTGACGTTTCAGTAACTGTGTTGTGCGCATAGTTCTGGGAACGTGCTGTATCCTGTGAGATTATAAATGACTCATTTTGGCAAGCTATTTATTTATTTATTTATTTTTATTTTTTTAATGTATAACATAGTTGGACAGCTTATCCTTTTTGTGTTTTGGCGGCCTGTGTCAAGTTTGGCGTTTGGCTTGAGATGGCTACTTTAGCCAGAAGAAAAATTGACCGGGACAGTCCCTGTAGAGTTTCGTCTCTTGTTTTAAAGACAGGCTCTAGAAGGCTGGGGGTGGCAGAGCTGAATGTGGTGCATTTTAATGGGGCACGGACGTGTGGAGCAGGAGCAGTGTTCTCTTTACTGGCGAGAGGGGAAGTGTACATTGCTCTCAGTGGCTTCTTACCTTTAAAACCAAATTAGAACTTGAAAGTAGAACATACACGGTTTCCTGCATTGTGTTAGTTTTTTCTTACCCCTCACTAAGATAATAATTAATTATTTGTGAGAGTGGTCTTCCTAACTTGTTGTCCATCTTAAGTAGTTGAAAGGATATATTAGTATGGGTCCTGAAAATGAAACGTGTGTGATCTGGAATGTTTTTCTGTTTCATCTCAGTTTGGATCCACGGTCTCTTTACGCTCTCTCCCCTTGAGTGCAAGCTCACTTCAGCCAAACCCTTTCATCACAGGATTTATTGTTCTTTAATAAAAACATTTTTTTTAAAGATGGAGTGTAAAGGCCTTTGCTGTTTTTTTTTTAGTTTTTTTTCATTGTCTTTGTTTTAAAACTCCAAAGCAATAAGGTTGATTGACAGTAGCTGGGACTGTCTTCTACTTACGGTAAAGCCCTGCTTATCATTATGTACACTGGGTGGCACTGCAATCGGTTTTGTGGACGTGAAACACGGACTGCGGGCAGAACTGAGACTGCAGTGTGGGCTGAGTGAACCTCGAACACAAGGAAGACACATTTTGTACTCTCCAGTGCCTGACTTCAAGAACTAAAACCTAATAAAGGTATTGTGGGTATCTTCTCTTACATGGTAGGGCTGTGCTGGTCTGGAACTCTCTTGGTATAAAAGAAACTGCACTAAAGTCCTGTACCGTGGTATGCCTGCTTGATTTCCTAGTGTACTGGAAAACAAATGAGAACCCCCAGTGACACTTTACATCAAGTGTCTGTAATTACTGTGTATACATAGTAGTTGGTAAATACATGTGTACTTGCACATAATTACAATGTTGTTCTACATAGTTGCAATATAGTTACTGGAAATTAGATGTTGCATCACAGTTGGGATATTCTAGGCTGATCATTTTTAAGAGAGAACCTTTTCATATAAAAATGAATAACTCATATTGTGACTGTGGCTACTAAAATGCTTGTGAGCGTTCTATTTTGAAGACTCTAACGAGAACGAGAGACCATTAGTAAAGTACTCCACTGGTCCTGTCTCCTCGACTCTTTTAATTGTGAAACATGCTTTTGAAAGGCTGATTTGAATAGGACCGGTTTGAATAGTCCTTCTTTGCAAATGCAGAGCAGTGTGAACGCAGGTCGTCTGCAAAGGAGTGGCTGCTTCTTTGCATCCGGCAGGGTGAGTTGTTCCAGGGTAACCAAATGATTCAAAATGGTCTTACGGCTTCCAACTGGAGCATTTAGAAAGTGAATCTCATCCGTGGTACAGCTGAATGCAGGACTGCGTCCATTTGAGGTGTTTAATCAGCCACACTGCAGAGGTACTGGACCAGACTCAGGAATACCTGGGATGGCCTATTTTCCTCCCAGGAATGTACTGATCTGTAACACTTGGCACTGGACAAATTCAAGAGAATGGATTGTGTGCCACTGGTCTCATTGTGAAAGCAGAATCATAATATTTGTACACCTCCTTCTGGTGGTGTTATCGCTCAGGAACCTGCTCCTCCTGTGAAAACCTGTTGTCAGATGCAGGGGGGCACAGTGGAGGTATTGTACTGTAAATGGAGGAATAAGGGAGAGGGAATTAAGAGAGGGAAATAGAGGGAATTAAGGCAGTGGGGAAAGGCTTAGGCGAATGCTGATAAGCACAATCACATCCATTTGATTTTTGCTTAGGAAGGCAGGAAGATATTTTACGCAGTTGGGCTCTCTTGTTTGCATTCTGTTGAAATGACAGATCACATTTCTGTTTGGAACGGCAGCACAGTGCATTAGACCAGGGCAGTGCCACAGTAGCGGACAGCCACAAATTACAGGCTGTACGTTGTTTTCGTCAGCAATGTGGAAAGCTACAGCGAAAGGTCAACATGTGGGTAACATGCTGTGTAATTGTCACAGGCAGATGCCACCAGATGGACTGGGGCTAGGAGAGACGAGGGCTTGCTGTATGTTGCAGTCAATGCTGAAACAGGGCTTGTGTGGATAAGCAGCCACTCAACACGTTTAATAAGGGATCCTTCTTTTCTCTGCTATCTGCAGTGATGTGGTCTGTGCATGACAGTAATCCTGGTTGTCCTTGTGATTTACAGAAAGAAACCTTTTTTTTTTTTTTTTTTCCATTTAGCATATGCATGTAGCATAGCGGAGGTTTTAACAAAGTGGTGTCTAGTAAACCACCAACCTTTTGTGTGTGTCCAACTTTATAGGAGGATATCCTCTGTGTTTTCGTTATGTCCTCATTACCACAAAACGAAAGCCTTGTCAGTTTCTTGCAGGTTTAGCTGTGAAAAGGCCCCAACAGTTCCAGTCACATGAAACGAACTTCAGTAAGCAGCCAAGTCCTTTTATCTGCTGTCAGAGCTCGGGATGTAATCCAGTTGCTGATTTTAAAGCTTATTAGTCTATGTAAAAGTGGCATGACTTACGTTTTTTTTTTTTTTTTTTTTTTTTGCTTTTAAAGGGATACCTTTTATATCATCTACATTTTAGTTTGCTTTAAGTAGCATGTTTGATTTCAAAGAAGACATTTTATCAATTGATTGTGTGGAAAAGCAGGGTCCGTTTTCCAGGAATTTTATGCTGGAAATGAGAAGCACTTGAGTGTTTTCTTTATGTACTGCATTTATGCTCGTCACTAATAATGTCCTTTTCTGTTGAAATCAGAGGTTCATACATTGTTTGGAAATGGGTCCCCAGTGTGAGCATTACACTCCTACACAGTGGTCTCTGTAAAGCTGTTGTTTTTCTTTGAAGTTCTTTGGGGGTGATAATATATTTTCCTGGATCTGACGTGCCAGCAGTCGAGATGCTACCAGATTATTTCTGTTTTCATTCGGAGCCGAACCCCTGTACTAAACGGATGCTATGGCATTTGGGTTAATTACTATAGGCAATGGACGTGGCTTGCATTCATCTGAAGAGTCCGTTCTCCTTGTTGAGGATTGTAGCAAAATTAAAAACAATTAGCTGCATTACCTTTAACACAAGTTTCCGGCTGCAATAAATTTAGCAGAGACAGCATGGTTTGCAAGCATGTTTCTCATTCTGGCACAAACTGTACTTTTTCTCCATTCATAATTAATACTGTTGGTTCAGCTTGTGACGACATATTTCCAAAACAATCTAATTAGGTTAATGCATGTGTGAGGAAGAAGCCTGTGTTTTATCCAAGCTGTTTTGCTGAAGTACTGCCTGAGAAAACGTCCCCAATCAAACAAACAAAATAGATAAATTGATTCAGTTGCTGTTGGCAGAATGCAGATATAACTGAGGTTATATTGCACACAAGGGAGTGTACAATTATCACTTGCATGTAATTGACCTTTGGCAATTCACCTGCATCGCTGCTAAGCAGCACTGAATCATGCTCAAATGGTCCAGTTGATTTGATGTTCCATTACAATCAGTAAATGGCAAGCCAAATTAAGCTTCTTTCCACACTACAGATCATGAGATTGGCAGCAGGTGGCTGGTGAATGACAATCATACTGACAGCACAGTGTATCAAGGAGTCTATGGCTACATTGTGAATGGCGAAACTGCTGCAGGCAGGTACTGTAGCTCTGGTGAACACTCAGTATGGTGGCTGGGGCGATGGTCTTTAAAATATAGGTTAGGAGGTGAAGGCCGATGGTGGCTAGAACAGACAAAGTGAAAATACATGTACTGCAACTGTTCTTTTCACCAGAAAATGAATCTAAGAACAAAATACGGTACAGTGGGCTCTACAGTGTACAAGACAGCATCCTTTTACAGGTGCAAACAGTACATACAGATGCTGTTGTAGCAGTTTCTGTGTGCAACATAATGTTCTAGTTGTTGATTACCTCCACTGACTGGTAGCCTATCCTGTTGTATGTGGCCACCAGACCTATTAAAGCTGCGTGAGAGTTGTGTGCAACTATTCAGCAACAGTCACGGGAAAGCATCTCGGTTGCTCAAGCAGGTCATCGAGGCTTCCGAAAATCATATTGTGACACGCAACAGACGGGGGCCACAATGACCCTAATCACACACATGGCACACCTGTTACCATTCAAACCATGCGCTGTGAGCAACACGCTTCCACCTACTGCAAAGGCCATTCAATGTATGTGTGCTTTTAATTGCTAAATTGTGTGTGCTTTTTATTTATTTATTTATTTATTTATTTTTAATGGATATCATATGCCATCTTGTGGTTGCCGGCTAAAACTGCAAGTCAATATTAAAAACGAAAATAAAACCTTTTTTTTTTATTTGCCATGTGAGCTTAGAAATGTAAAGCATAGCATTTGACACAGGGGTTTACAGCTGGTTTAAATAGGATGTTTGATTTGACTGTTTTTTTTAAACCATCTTCTAACTGCTTTAATGAGCAGGAAGTATAGTGGAACTCTACAGTAATGTTCCTTTTGAGCTAAATCATGGAAGCTTATGTTTGTCAAACCTATTACCAGACCCCAAATTCTAATCAGAATGACATTGTAATTGCAATTAATTGCGACGTGTTATTGACCCCAGGTCTGCCTGAAGCTGCTATCTCCCATGTAGTCACACTAAACTGCACGCTAAAATCTGATCATGTAATACCTTCTCCTCTTTCAGTTAGCCGGACCACATCCCCAAAATTACACAGGATTGCTCCACCTCTCTCCTGACACTAATGTAACCTCTCCGGTCATAGGCCACGGTAGAAAGATAAATTCAGAAAGCAGCTTCCCCCTCTCGAATTAATCACTGAGACTTTCAAAATCCTCCCACTTCCCTTGTTTGAACGCTTATAATAATCCTGCTTTCAAAATATATTTTGGATCTGTTGTTTTTTTTGTTGCGAAGACTTGATCTCCAGTGCTATATATATATATAAAGATTGGTGAAATGTGTTGCTATCTATAGTTTCTGGTTATAGCACTTTTAGCAACCCAGAGGGAACTGGGGTTATTTATAGAGCTGACACAGTGCATGCTAATGTCAAGCCTGTATACTAATCTGGACTATCATACTGCATTAGTTCAGGGACTTTGGTTGAGGTTGTTGGTTTTTTTGTATTTTCAGACACAGTTATTTCCATTACATTATTTTCCCTTGCTTGTGTCGTCACACACACACACACTCCCCCAAATCAACTGATTTACTGGTGTACAGTATGTTTACTGTATTGTTCTATATTTGACGCTTAAGTGAACTGTTCCACATTTCCAAACAGCAGTATGGGTACACATGCTTCCTGTCTGCCCGATTTTGGTTTTGGCAGCACTATAAAACTGTGGGAGCAGCACAGCTGCAAACAGTCTACCAGGAAAGGGGGTAAGACAAAAGTCTAACAGAATGTGAAAGAGGAGTGATAGTGGGGGCACTCTGAGCAGGAGCCACTGTAGCAAGGACAGGTACACCAGCCATCAGAGTACTGAGAGGGGAAAAAAGAGTAAAGTGACCCCATGAGACAGCTGTGAACACCGTCAGTGACGGAGAGAGAGGAAATGACAATTACATTCTGAACTCCTTAACATCCATTGAGAATTGCCTTTCAGCAACTTGTGCAGTCTGTGCCACGCTGTGTCAGGGCTATGATCAGGGCACATGATAATTTATCAACACGGTTTATTATGGGCCATACCTAATAAAGTGGCCAGGTTCTACCACTAAGTTACCCAGTCAGCCAAGGCGTGCTGCTCTTACTACTTGCAGCTGTTAAGGTTAGAAATGACTCCTTCATCTCTGGTGTAGCTCAAGAAAAAACACAAACATTGGTATATACCTGCTGTAGGACAGACTGGTGCCTTATAATGTAGTCAAGTATGGGTGAGCGCTAATGAAGAATGATATATGATTGTTGATACAAAGTCTGACTTCAGTTGTCCTCTGACCATGTGGAGTACTGGTTAAAACTTTGTGTTGCTTTTTCTATCCTGTTGCAGTTACATGAGTTGCGCCACCAGGTAGCAGAGCTAACAGGGGGAGATGTGCGTACTTTGCTTTTATTGAATGTGCAGAAGTAAAAGATTGACAGTAAGGTGGTCACACAAAGAAAATGTATAGGTAATAAAGGGGTAGACGGATACAGTCTTGTTTAGAGTGAAGTATTAAACTTGCTTTTAAATTCAGTATTCTAAGCTTTGGTGAAGATGGATATTCACACAGTCGGTGTAGATGCTGTGGAAATGGACAGACTGGGAACCGAGGGGATACATGCAGGAATGTCCAAATGGTTCTACTCCATTAAACCGCAATGCATTTAGAATACTGACATCCAGTCATTGATGTGCATCAGGAGCAGGGCACATGCAGACTGTATTTCTCACGATTTAAGATCATACTTGATTTACTGTATTTATTTTTGTTCTTGTAACTTGAAAAACTTGAAAACCCTTCCTGTTAATTCTCTCTCTCCCTTCAGAATCCACCTCCCTCCTAAAGGCGCCATTCCGTGTTTTACCAGCATTCCCTGCAGCCACCATGGAGCCCGGAAGATTAAACATAGGCCGGCAGTCTATAAGTATATCCGTTTCTCTTGGCTAGCGCATAGAAGTAGTAATGCAGTAAGAGCTGTGGCAGCAGCAGCACGAGCACCCCTGTTGCTTCACTTCCCTGGACAGGGGGCTGCTCACCATGCCCCCAACTCCCTGCTTCTCTTGATCACACTAACAGCAGCTCTGTAACACACCCCCTGGAGGGACTAGCCTTTCCTGCTCCTTCACTGCGATTCCCTGGACAAAGCTGCATGGCCTTTGCTGCACCTTTTGGCCGTTATTCTTTCTTGGACACCCTGTCAAAAAAGCTGTTGATTTTGCCTTTTTGTCATGTACTGCAAGTACTGTAATGTGCAATTTAAAAATAATAGTCCGTTGTAATTCTGTATGCATTTGGCCTCGTATGGAATAGCTGTATTTTGGATTTGCTTGTAAAATATCTGCTGCGCAGTGTGAAGCGCACAGATATTTTTTGAGAGACTTTTGAAGGTTTGAGTGTTTTAAACTGTGCTGCTTGTTTGTGCCTCTCGGTTAAAAACAGCTGTCAATTGCAGCAAGAAGAGGAGCAAATTTAACTGTTTTCTTTCCTAAGCTTGGAAAGATAGTCAGGTTTGCTTTGTTCTTTGTTATATATATTTTTTCTGACTGTTGCCAAACAGATAGATGCAGTGTAATTTCCTGTCCTCTGCGTAATGGTGGGGATGCGAATTGTGTCAAAATAATGGTATATATTACTTGGGCAAGCTTCTGTTTGGCATTCTATTAATCTAGAGGGGATTCATTTTTTCTGGTTTTAATTTGCACAACTTTTTGGGGAACTTGTTGCGAGCTGGATTGTGAATATGTGATGGCAGACATCGCCCACCAGAGGGCACCCCATTGCATATTTATTTTCAATTCACTAAAACAGCAGTCCTGGGGCGGTGCCCCTCATGGTTTTGATTCGAACTGTACACTAAATTAATTGGACTAATTAGGCTTCTGCCATCAGTCACAAGCCACCTCAGGACAAGTTCTCCAAAAAGTTGGTCCAACTAAATAAGTTAGGATACAGTTGGAACAAAAACCAGGAGGGACTCCCACCCTCCAGGAGCAGGATTGGAGACCCCTGACCTAAGGACATTGATTTGAAAGGGGTTATTTTTTAATTGTATTTTTTTTTTTTTTTTTTTTTTTTTGCCCTTAGTTACCGCAGATAAACTGGCACCTCCTTGTTCCTGGTTGGGTTTGAATTGTATTTGAACACCTTTCAGTATTTTCTGGTGGAAAAGAGGATTAGGTATACTACCCAGACACTTAAAACAATACAAATAATAATAAAGTAACCATTTTATATCAAGTTTGAGGGAACATTTTTAAAACTGAGCCGTTCTGCTTAAACCTAAACCCTAACCCAAACTTAGCTGGCAGGCAGGCATTATATTTTGACTCCACGTCGTCATTATAAATGGCTAATTTGGATAAATAAAGGTTTTGATTTTACTTGACTGATTTTGATTTCCTCAGTAAAACATTCCTGTCGGTTGATTTATGAAAAACACATTTGAATTCTTAATAAAAAAAAAAAAAAAAAAGAGCAGAGTTACTTTGGGAGTACTTTAATAAACGAAGCATTAAAAACAAATATTAAGAAGTGATGTGGTTGTCGTTACATGGCTGTAAGCCGATACCAGTTGATTTGATGGTAAATACGCCCACCAGTCACACCTTGCTTTGTGTTTCTAGTTGTGTGTGGGCTTTGAAAAGAAACGACTTTGAAAAGAAACGGCTTGTGTTTCATAGAGAGACCCTGAGCTGTGACTCAATAACTGCTGATAGTTTTATATTGCTGGTTTGGATCCTTGCTTCCCTCTAATCTGACTGTAAAGGTCTCAGTGCCCTTTGGGATTTGTGTAAGATGACTCTTCCTTAAGCAATCTTTTTAGTATTTTTTTTTTAATTTATTTTGAGGGAACAAGCAGCTACTTTTTCAGAAACAGTGGCTTGAAACGTGGTTCCAGGAAACTGGGAGACCTAGTTTGAGTCTGCCCTAGTGTGCCATGCAGTGGGCTGAAACCCAGTCTTCTGAAACCAAGTTCCAAGCCACAAAGTCACTTTTTGTTCCCTCAGCTCAAGTAACAGTTTTCAACAGTTTACAACTTGCAAGAATCTTCTACCTTACTGACATTTTTCTTTTTTTTTTTTTTACAGCTGCATTGTTTTATTCTCCTCACACTTCTCACTGTGTCTAATTCATTTTCTTCAATATAAATATAAATTAGTTCAGTTAAATGTTGTCCACTGATGACAAACAGTTCACTTTATAGTACTGTAAATATGTTTCAATAGATTACTTCAGTTAAAGGTCTGTATGATTTTTGTCTGCACAGTTTTAAAGTTATGGAATGCAGAGGAACTTCACTTTAGTTCTGCAAGCATTTACAGAACAATAAATAATCCCGTTTTTTTCATGTCACATACCGATAGTTCCCTTTAGCATGTAAATACAGTGACATGCATCAAAACGCATTTCACCGCAGCCAGCACACTTCTATATCTGTGAGTCAGGGAAACGCAAAGGCACATTTGTTCAGGTATGAAATAAAATGTTGAGACACTGCAGACATATTAAAGATCTAGAAGCGCAAACAACAAAGCAGCTTATCTCCAATTATCACTAAATGGCGCCTTCATTGGCAGAAATTAAAGACCAGTGGCCTGTGCCACAATGATTTAGTTTTCCTGTTACAGCATTTAGAAGAAAGAAAGAAAAAAAGAATTTGGCTGCTGTTAACTGATTTGAATATAATCTGTAAAATACAAGTGGGAGAATCCCCTTTAATACATCAGCCAACGTTCAACAAGCACAGTACAGACATATACATAAAGAAAACGTGCAAATCTGTTGTGTTGCCATCAGACGATATCAGCAAGCAATAGCTATTGGTACATTTTTAAAATGCTTTGCTTCTTTTAGTTAAGGCACTAGCTTATTTGGAGTACAAAGTACTGTTGTCAGAGGGCCAAATTTGCATATGTGAAAGACATTCAAATAACTTGCTTGGAAAGAGGTCTGATCTGGCTTCAATCAGAAGTCTATTTCGAGTAACCAACAGGCAAATTAGCCTTTGAAAACCATTTGTGATGTACATAAAATCAGGAGTGTGAACCTGTCTTTGTTTGGGATTGTTTCCTCCTGGAAAGAGGCAGCCTGTTTTGAAACCACATCTTATTGTTAATACATGGCTACAAACAAACAAGGGAGATGTCAAGATGCGTACTGTATGTTAAACATTGTAAATCCCCAAATTATAATGCCTAACACTCGTCCAGAGTCATTTTAATGAAAACCCTAATGAGGAGAAGTCTCAGGTGATAGGGATATTCATATACGCAACATTGCAATCTATGCCTGTATTCACGTTCCTAATGTGCACTAATGGGAATATCTATTTTGAGTATTGTAATATTGTTAACAGGATACAATTCCAAATACCATAAAGGGATTGACCTCATTAGAAGTGCAGGCTTTTTTAAAGAGTAACATGCAGCTATATGGGCAAAGTTCTGGAACCCTAGAATGCACAGGCATGAGCTTTTAATGGACAATGGAATGTAAAAAGTTGGTGTGAAGATTTGTTAAACCTGAAAAATTATTTTCATTGGCCCTTTTTCAATTCCCAATTCTCATTCCCTTTTAATCAGTTCCAACACATCTTTGAACATAATTGCAGACAGCAGTATTCTGCTAAAATGAGCTTCTCACAGTGGCAACAAATGACTAAAACTGTTGTCACTGTTAGTCAATTAAATGGGCTTCAAATGAAAGCAGCTGAACAATCACAAGAAGTATTATGTGTCTAAAATATAACCCTAACCCTTGATTTTAAATTGGAATTGAAAAACAGGAATTGGCCCCAACCCTGACAGCTTCACCCTTTAGTAACATCAGAGAAAAAGCATATCAGGTATTGTGAGCTTTGCAACCCTGCTTGCAAAACAATCGCAATGAACCAAATACTATAATAATAATAAAAAAGGACCCTTTTAGTGAACCCTTTCTTTCCATTAGCAGTGTCTGCCGGCTGTTTAACTAGTCAGCTCATTTCCCCTAGCGAGCAGGAAAAGAATAAAGCAGAATGGATATTTTAAATTAAAAAAGGAACTTTAATGAGAGCACTTGTTTTCTAACAGGGACTTGTTTATAGGGCGACAATCCATGGTAACGCTTCAGGAGAGCGCTAGAAACCTCAGCAAAGGCTTAGCAATTATAAGTGTGCTTTCAACCCTTGATGTTTGTATGTATTTATTTATTTATTTAGTCACAATAGCTGTGTGGCGAATGGGCAAGGTTCAAAAGGTGTATTACCATATGTGTTCTCAGAAGTGATAGCTTCTGTAAATATAAAAAAAAAAAAAAAAAAAAAAAAAAAGTGGTGCTTTAACAACTAAAGATCCTTGAAATGTTAATCGAATGTTAGGAGCTTGTGCATTAGCTGTTGTCTTTCATGTTTGTGCTAGAAGAGGCTGAAGAAACTGGAAATAATTATAGCGGCTGCTGTGCTTGCACAATGAGAGTGCTCATGGTTCACTTTGTTTTGTATAGACTTCATAAAGAAAAAACTCCTGTGTAAACGTGCTTTTGGGTAATCAATTTTTGGATCAGAATAGAGAGTAAAATGGATCAAATTTTGACATGCTCTATCCATTCAGCATGGAAGCATGGGTATGTATGTATTACTGGATCAGGGATACAAAATGGTCAGTTCCCAGTACAGGAAGCAGTTTGAGAGTTACTGGTACTATTTATAAAATGTAAACTTCATGTGTTCAAAAAACGTGAAAATAAAACCCTGTGTCTCATCACACCCCCCTCTTAAGTAGCATTACAGGAAACGAGGTCTCATACTTCTAAAAATAGGCAGAGCAATGCAAAGAAAAACAATTCTCCAATTGAGGCGTACCATCTCCTGGACGTCTTTGAAACATTTTATTATACTAGTTGCGTAATGTGTGACCTTTCAAATGAAAGATGCTGCGCATTAGGCTGTTCTAGATTGTGAAATCGGTCCTGGGTAACAAGCTGGTTGTGCACAGATGGAGGGCGGTATCGCTTGGTGATCAGGAGGCGCTGCTTATCAACTCCTGGATATCCTCAGGATCACCTGCATGCCAGGAGGCTCTTTATGAAGGGATTAGGACGGATCCTCCAACCTTTCCCTTTGCATTAATATTCTCTGTATGAAGAATAAGCGCAAAGTAGACTGACAGTACAGCACATGCTGCTTTAGAGTAAACTAACCTGGCCAGTGCAAGAGCAATATTAAAAGCATTCTTCATGGCTTGGCATGTCATACCATGTGAAATTTGACTTGCCAGGTCGAAGATTTCATAGTAAAACCTACGAGCAAGCCCGAGCTTTGATGGAAGTAACCAGCCGAAACTGTTTTGTCCACATGTTACAGAAATCAAGTCGCCGGTTTGGGTATAGGGTTGGGGTTATATAACGGACTTGCTTCCTCTGATGGGTTTAATGGTTCCCATAATCAGCCCCTCTTATTATGGTGCTTTTTCTCTGATTGTTCTACTATTCAAACAGCCCCAGCAGTGGCTTGGCTCATTAGCTCAACGTCACGCTGAGGCTATACATGAACACACTGTGAGCGTGAATCCCTGCTGAGTTTAATGATCCTCATCCCAATGTGATCACAGTGAACAGAGGCAGAAGGATAAAACTGCCATCCAGAGAAATCACACATTCTCTAAGAGCTCAGCACCAAAGAAGCTACAAACGAAGATAATGCACTGCGCTTTCCATCACAGAAACCCAGCGCGACAGTCCTGACATCCTACAGTATGTGTTTTGTTAATGTCTATGACTGAGAGGCTCCCTTTTCACTCTGCGGGACGAGTTAAGAGCTGCGCCCACCTGTTGAAGCGCCTTAAGCATTGAGTCAACCACAAGAAGGGATGTTTCAGTTAAACATTTACCAAGTATCTGAGTTTATAATGTCAAATGAAAGAAACCACTCCCCAGGTGGCTTTGCTGTTGAATGACTAAAAGTGTAAAGGCTATGAAATAGTCCCTCTCATGTTATCTATGTTAATAACACACTGCAGTGGAATGGATGACTTTAATGTTTCATGGTGACGTGTTGCACTTAACTGTTCTTATTACAGTAAGCTTGATAGCTGATTCTTAGCTTGATAAAAGTAGAAATTCACTGGATAGAATGCTGTAGCTGTTGCACAAGTCACTGTGGTATTGCCCATGAAGACTGCCCAGCACACCATGTAATAGGCTTGCATGTTGGTGCATTTAAGCTACTATTGCAGTGGCTCTTTGAATTTATAAAAACAGTTTTATAATCACAAGTTTGTCAGAGCAAGGTACCAGAGCAACAACCTGCATAAAGAAATGGGAATCTATTATATTTCTTTCTAAAAAGCTAGACACCCTGCTTGCTGCTTTTTCTATTACTGTTTCTCTGTCAGCCCTGAATAATTAACTCCTGCCTCTCCACCACTCACATGCAAATTAATTTGCCAATACTGGGGGGAAAAAAAAACAGCCTGGCAAAGCACACAACGCAGCAAAGGAAGTAGCACTTTTGATGGGCAAACGACCCATGTGGCTGTGTACAGCATAGACTGTATTTCCCCTGTTTAATCACCTGCTATAAAAGCCTTCTAAAATGTGTAAAAAGGTGCACATTATGTTACACCTCTTGGTCATTTCCTAGTGTTGTCAGCAGGTTTTCACTCTAGTTTGGAGTGGCTAGACCTCCAATGGATTTTAAGTTATGAATAATACAATAACAAAATATGGATGCTTTAAAGTACAGGCTAGTGTTTGTACAGTTTACTGTCTGCATGCACTAACTGCAAATTAATCACATTTGCAAATGTACGCATCCTGTATGTAATCCACACTGACATGCTTTATAGCAAACTGCATTGCAAGTCCAGTTTCCAGTCTCTAGTCAGGTATCACCTCTTGGTATTTTTCCATAAACAACACAGAACATCAGTCGCCTGTTAATTCAACCTTTTGCTTCAATAAACAGAATCCGACATTCGTCTCTAAACTGTCTGAAGAATAATGTCATTTAAACAACAGAGAAGAAACGGGAGTCCCTGTGCAGTACAGTACAGTACCTCCCGCACTGTGTCATTTTAATGTGAATATTCTGTACCTCCTCTGTGCAGAGAAATGTTCTTCTTTGTGGGCAGGGTTTCAGTGTGTGGGTCAGTTTTAAGTGTTGTTGCTGTAGAAACTGTTTTAAGGACAAAGTTAATCTGCTGGTTAGCTTGTCTCGCTCAGTGTTGACTGAGCCTGTGTGTGCACTCTATGCCTGTGTGTGTGTGTGTGTGTGTGTGAGAGAGATTTATAGAGGAAGTACACGGATAGAGAGCTATTTTAATACAGGCCCTCCCCGTGTCTCTCGCTCCCTCTCTGGAGCATGTCCGTTACTCTAGGACTACCACAGCATATCTCAAACCTTATCAGTCTGAATTCCTGTTGACGACTGGGTTTTAGATTCATTATTTGAACCAAACCGGAATTTATATCAGAAGAAAAACTGGATGATATTTCCTGCATTTTATGCCTCTTCAGCTATCAGGTTGTACACATTTTATTTGTCTCTTTTTTTTCAATAAAATATAATATTTTGAATGCATATGCATTAATCGCAATGTTCGTAGACCTCAAATTGGACTGTAAAGTTTCAGATATGAAAAAAAAGAACTTTTTTTTTTAATGTATTTCTGTTTGCAGTGGAGTATATACAGTGCAGTGTGTCATTGAAGTAAGGTCAGTCTTATTTGGAGAAATGAACTGCAAGCACAAAGTTCATAAGCTGAAATCAATATGGTACATTTTCATATTTAAATAGTTTGTTTTTTTTTAAAGCTCGAAGATTCAACGCTTGAGGGCCGATATTTATCGTTGTCTCCATGATAACATCACTGCTATCACTTCCCATATGGCAAATGTCAACAGTCTCAGTCTTGCAGTACACTTTATTGACCTGAACTGTATAAAACTAAGGCAAACCTATTTTTTGCATTATATAAAATTAACTTCCCTGCAAGGATGAATCCACTGTAGAAGTGTTTTCTGGAATTTGCTTTTACTGCTTCTAGTATTTGCATAAATATGGTTCTGTTCCTGGCTATATACTTCAGAGAAGTGGTGCTCAGTCTATCCAAGATTACTAAACATTTTGCTTTTCTTTGAAGCAGCCTTCTCTACTTGCATGACTAACAAAGACACACACTTGGTTTACTTTACCGTAGTTTTGACCACTAATATACCATGCCTCCCTGTGCTTTACCATGCTTTCACTGTGCTTGTAATATTATTTTACCAAGGTAAGCTCAACGAATCCAGGATAATTTTAACATTGACACTGGAGACACATTGATTTGCTAAATCATGTTTTAAAGGCAAAGATTGTCCCAAAGGGCAGACTGTGTGTCGACAGCACCTGCTCCTAAAGGGAATTCATTGCGAGCAACCCACATTATTACTAATGAGCACAGTAATTGTTTATAATTGTTGTATTTGACACAATAAGAGTTAACAGTGGTTTTATTGAAATACATATGGGTTTAAATGTTTTGTTTCATTTATTTATCATTTTTATGCTTAATTTTGTGTTGGTGTGAAAGTAAAATGGGCTGTACTGCTTACCTTCATTACTTATCGTGATTGGCAAGGTGAGTACTGACATTGCTGTAACAAACGCTTTTTGTCCTTGTTCAAAAAATAGAATGCTCAGTGAATTTGGCACTTGCAGCAATTTATCAATCCTGAATACTGACTGTTACACAGAGAAACTAATGCCTCTTTTTTTGAAATGTACCATATGCAGTTTGGCATGCACGCTACAAAATGACAGTATGTTGCACCCAAAGCTCACTAAAAACATGATGCAATTACATTTCATGCTGCCATATAGTGAATAAAATAACATTTGCTTGGGAAACAAATTTGCAGTAATTGTAGGTCCTCAGGTGACCTGTGTATATAGGATTGGCTTAACAAATTTGTATCAGAGTTCCCATTAGCTTGAATAATAATACTGTCAAAATGAAGGCTCGTACTTTGATTAAATAATACCAAATGTATTTCACTGTACCTTTTACAGTCTAAGTAGCAACAGCTAAATTGGCTGAATGAATATAAGACAAATGTTATCCATGTCTGATTTACAAGTGTATTTGCAGCAGCTTGTGGATTTGAAAATATGAACTGGGTTTTTATTTTCGGTTCAGGGGTAACTATTGTATGGTTAGTAATAACTTTGTGCAATTGTGTTTGACTAATATGAGTTGCTTATGGTTTTTATCTATTTTACCTGTCTCTTGGGATCCCCCTAAACATGTGATTCACTACTCTATAGGTTTTAATAGATTTGTAAAAGAAGGGCCTGGTGTACTGTCAAATTTGAGAACAGTCAAGCAAGACCATTTTTTGACCATTTTAGGATGTAGGCAGGCAGGGGGTAAGATTGTTGATTTGACAATGAATCATAACATGCATCTGGTGACAAATGTGTATGTTAGATTGAAATGTCTTTAAAAATGCTGCCAAGCTCTCTGTGTGGGCTGCTCCTTCGAGTGTTGCAGTTTATCAGAAAACGCAACGGCAGCCAAGTCGGGGTTGTTTTTCTAGACAACAGGAGAAGAATTTGGTGACCCATAGAGCCACACTATTGTGCACATTTCAAAATGCTGCTGTAGTTTTGTGACCTTTTAGAATATGTAATATGCAAATGATGCTTTTGTTTTCTCCTTCCTGGGACTAACAATTGCTGTATGCACCAGTCATATTCCCCAACAGTCATAAGAAAGAAAGATTCAAACTTGTCAGATGTGGACTTGGAACGTGGCAAACTGGTTGAAATCGGAGCGTGTTCAGCCCTATGTTTCATTTGTTTTTCTACTTAACAGCTTCAGTGTCGGCTAAGGTAAAGTTTTTCCAAATCTTGAGTATGCATACATGCCAATAGTCCCTATGTGGTCGGGACAGTCCTGATTTTTCCTAGCAAATGTCCCGAATCATAGGAAGAGAGTCCCGATATTTACCCATAGAAAAAAAAATCATTAGTGAAAACCCCACGCTGTGCGGCTGACACATCTGCTGATCACTAACTTACTGGTATACAAAGGGAAGAACGCTTCATTGTCTGTGTTTACTGTCATGCTGGTTGTGTGGTGTTGAGGAGATACGTCTATTATATGATAGTGTTTTTTGCATATGACTCCTCCCATGTCCATGATGCGTATAACCCCCCCATCCTCCCTCCCCGGGACAAGTGTCCCGCTGAACAGTTTCCAAATGTTGGCATGTATGAGAATGACTGACATACTTCTTGTGAAAGTGTAATCTCAAAAACATCTATTGAGCAATGGTGCCAGACAATGGAAATCACCAGCCAATATTGATTTAGGGTTATTTTATTAAAGTACCAAAGTGTTGCACAGTATAGACTGCTTGCATTTTACCCCAATCAGGGTTGCTGCATTTGACCAAAAAAAAAAAAAAAAAAAAAAGGATCTTTGTCGAATCGAAGACCTAATCAGAATTGCTGGAACAGCTGAAAGGTCAATCGAGAAAACGGTGATTCATTCAGACAGTGTGCTCTTCACCAGTGACGGAGTGGGATGGGCGGGCAGGTGGATCGGTTTATTTTAATCCAATCTCTGAATAATGTTAAGAAGGACAGGGATTTGTCTGATTCCTGGTTTGCAGTTGATTCCTCTTTTAGATGGAAGGTGTAGCATATGTTTAAAACTTAATGTAAGGCCCTCCCCCAGCACTATTGACTTCTTATAATCACAGAAACTGATATTGTACTCAGGAACTACTGTTAAACATAAAGGGTTGTGTTTGTTCAGCTCTGTATCTTTTGTGCACAGGATCTATACATAGGATAATATTTACTGAATTAAAAAAAAAAAAAGTTTACAGTGATTGGTTGATTTCTCATACTACTTTTCAGCTGCTCGTTTGCCACGTGTTTTTGAGATCACTGATTATCGATTACAATTTATATAGTTTTTTTTTTTTTTTTTTTTTTTTAACAAAAGAAACTGAGAAATGATTTTGTGAAAATGGGCTTTAGATTTCTTGAAATTGACACAGTGTCTCTGGCAACATTGAAATTACATAACATTGTGAAAATAGTTCTTTTGAAAAAAACATCCAGTCAGGCTTTTTTTTCGGCATTTCCGTTGTTTAGCTAAATGCAAATTTGCACACGTGGGAGTTTTAGGTGCATATCATTTTAAGGTCGGATTTGAGAGCGTTTGTTGTAGCTGAGCGGCAGGGTGGAGGGGCCCGTGTTTAACACAGAAGGTCAGTGCAGTAAGCAGGGACCGCAATGGGTTCAGTGCTTTGCAGCAGATCACAACAGGCTACATGCTTCTCTCAAATATTTCCGAACCACATCCATTAGCTGATCAGATTCAACTTGTTTGCCCTCGGGTTGAACTTTCCCCATGTGCTCCGATACTGAAGTGGCATGTCAGGGGTATCCAGGATCATTGAAGCCAGGTTCCTGCCCAGTTTAACTTCAAGAGCAAAAGAGCATGCCACTTTAACGCACCATAAAAGACAAGGACAAAAGGAAAGCATGCACTATAGTTTGCCAGTGGGAGTGTGAAATACATTACAGTATATCTGTACTGCTGTATAACACACACACACACACACAACCGCAAATAAAAAGCGGAAAATTAGCTTTAATGTTTGGAAGTTGGACTATAGAATCTGGCTTTGACGTGGCTTTTTTCAGTGTTTTACTGTGCGTGTTGGAGTTGCCCGCTTGCGAGCTGTGGGGGTTGTGTTTCATAGATCTTTTCAGGGAAGTGTCAGAGCAAGTGTGGATTAGTACTGTGGTATTAGTTACATTTATCTCTTCAATATAAACTGTTTGAAGCCTTTTATAATACTTGTTTAAATAAATACGAATTAAAAAAGTGCCTTTTGAAATGAGACCCTCTGAATTGTAAAGACAGTCATGCTGTGGTCTTTTGTGGTAGGTATGCATGCGAACGCAATCTGTGTAATACTTAATAAAATGTTAAGTGACAGGCTGTTCTGCTCCTGTTTAA